>NW_027187953.1:15441-54777 GCF_041381155.1 Argopecten irradians | reverse complement strand
CCACGTCCAGGTTCGTAGGTTTTTCTCATTTTTCTACGTTACCTCAACGCGCTGGCAGATGTGGTCCCCCTGGGAAGACTTAACATCAGACCTTTCTGTTCCTCCACGCAAACTGGGTCCCCTGCCAGCAGGGAATGGGATGCCTGGCTTGAAATTGGCTCGATGGCGCACTATTAAAGGACAACGCTCTCCCAAGTCAGACTTTTCAGAAGATTCTGCATTCTTAGATAGATTTTGTGTTGCTACGGACAACTCTACAATTGTGTCGTGTATCTGGAGAGACAGGGGGTTAAGATTTCATGTTTTTGTGTCCTCGATATCCGTAATAATGCAGTTAATTATTTTAGTCAAGCTTTTTCCAGGCGGTTGAATGTTCTGGCGGATACTCTCCCCAGTCGCCGCCACCCGGTTCTGACAGCATGACAGCTATATATCCCTCGTTCTTCGAGGACGTTTGTCAGGTGTATGCCTTACATAGACATTTTCGCGACTTCCCTAAACAGTTGTGACCCTTTTCTCTTAGATTCCAGACCAAATCGCTTTGGCTATGGACACACTATCTCTGGATTCCCTCGATTCAACCTGTTGGTCAGGGTTCTACGGACGTTTCGGAGGTATTATTGCTCCCTCCTTCTGATTGCGACCATGTGGTCGAAACAATCCTGATTTCCGGAGCTAATTGTCGTTTCTGATGCATGTTCCTCTGGTTCTCCGACCAAGAATCAATATTTATGTGCCAGGCTTGGTGCTGTTGTCGATGCATCCCACGTCCCAAGAACCTCCACCTTCACGCGTGGAAGCTAACTCAGGAGGCCCTGCTTAGAAGGCTTTCCCCCTGATGTGTCAGCTTGCATCGCCTAACCAATTAGGTCTTCCTCTTTCTGTCATCTACCAGTCACACTGAAAAAATCTATAATGTGCATCGACAGGAAGATCGATCCGGTCAAGGCCTCTGTCCAGCTGATTGCGGATTCCTTTCTCTTTTTGTTTAGGGAACCAATCTTACCTCTGGTACTATTGTAGGTTATCGCAGTTGTATTATTGCCAGTGTACTGTCTTTTCATGGTAAACCGGAGTTAAGTTGTTCCACCCTCTTTGTCTGCCTTGGTTAGGGGGTTCAGTCTGGACAGGTCTAGAATACGGCAGTAAGCTCCACAGGGGTGATGCCTATTCTATTGTCTATTCATTACTAGTGTCTCAGTTGGGTCAGAGATTCCTTTTGTGTTGTTATCATTCTCTGTGATCCTGCAGGTCTCGATCTCGTCTATTCTTGCACTTATTAAGCAGGGTCAGCAGGATATATCCTCCCAGTCCATCTCCAGATGGATATATCAGGTGATCAAGATTGCTTATGAGCAGTCAAACGATCAGTCTTGGGCGAAATGCAAGGCGAGGGGGCTCATGAAGTTAGATCCTTTGCGGCTTTTCTTTGGCACTCCTCAATGACTCTTCATTCCAGGACATCCTGCTGTTTATTCTTACTGGCGTGGTCAGTCTATTTGATGTTCTGATTTCCTTCGGTCTGGTTGTGGTGGCAAAGTCTGTGACTGTTTTTTTTCAGTAAACATTATATATATTTATATTTCACACTTGCTAGGGTTGGTCACTATACGCTTATACTAGCCGATTTTGTTTACCATAACTGCATGGTAACATTGAACTTTGAACTTGCGTAAGGAAATGTTCTGTGCAACGTAAAAGGACTACTTTTTTTAAAAAGAAACACATGGCTTTGTTTACATTTTGACGCAACATTACGTGTATATTGTTGTTTTTCATAGAATTTTGGAAAAATGTAAACAATATATACATGTTTTATATTTATATATGATTCAAACAATTTTTAAATTTACAATTGTATAAAGAAACGGAAAAATATCCCGACCGGGGCGGCGACTTGCTTTCATTTTTTGTTAAAAATGATGGGTGTCAAATGTAAACATTACCTCTGTGCCTATGTTCGTCCTACGATCGAGCCTTTGGGGTGGACGGGTGTGAGACCCTCTGATAGAGGTCAGTTATAAACATATCCTCTTGTCTTTGTTTTTTGAGTATTTAATCATGTGTATTATAAAACATGCACCGCTAATAATCCACGCGTTGACAGTTCCGCGTCACCACAAATACATTGTATCCATCGAACACAAGTGAATTTGTTTCATCTATCGATGGCGATATGGATCTAAGCGTAGATTATATAATCACATGGCTCCCAAGGATGTAAAACCGTCAAGTCAGACGACATCTCAAACACATTGAGCTACTTGAAAATCGGTGTTTTGCCAACTTCGGCAAACTAAAGTGTGTAAGCGTGCGTCAGCTTCGCCTCGCTGCACAATAACGGTCACCGAGTTCACACATGTGGCCGTGTAAAAAATCTTTATGTTATTACGCTATATATTAACTTTTAGCAAAATTGAATATATATTTAAAGTTCTGATCTGATTAAATAAAATTATCTCTGAAATTTACTTTGTTTGTCATGTTTATTTTACACTAAAATATTGAACTTTTTTGTCGTCGCGGATGAATAATTCTACCTTACGTGAAGCGTCACCATTCGCTGTTCAAATGAGTAAGCTCCTCCCACTTTTGACCGACTTTTATTGAATAATTACGTCACTTTCAAATGACGATTTTATTGCATAAAATATAAATAAAAAGTCGTGTGAGTGTAAATATAGGGATTGGATTTCGTTTTTAAGTGTTAACCATGCCTTGTATGGAGCAATTCCTCTAAGAATATATTCAATATGGGGCGCTAACGCGCCCCATAGAATATATTCTTAGAGGAATTGCTCCATACAAGCATGGTTAACATAAAAACGAAATCCAATCCCTATATGGTCTTTAACTATCACTATGATACACCTCTTTTCACGTGTGGATTCATTTAAATCTTTTTTATTTTTCCTACCTGGGACTTGTCTCTAGGTTTTGCCGTTTGACTAAAGCTGCTTGAATTAGGGGGACTCTCCACAATAAAAAAAATTCGCAATACTTAACTTATGGTAACATAATACTGAAAAGAAATGAATGTTTTTCAATGTGTAAACCAATGTTCATGATGCAATATTTACCATAACTTTATGGAGTCCCACGCTTCTGTTTCTCCCTTTGTGAGTCCCCAGACATTGTGCCTTTGTGGCCCCATTTGGAGGAAGGGATACCACTCTATGTTACTCTTGTCGAGAAAGAGATGGCATACGGTAACGGGGATAGGATTCTTACATCGAATGATTGTAGGGACTAAAAACTGGATGTAGTACATATGTACTTATTGTAATGCTTATAAAGTATTTTGAAAACATTTATTATGTAAATTTATACCTAGGAATCCAATAAAATCAGGAAGAAATCGTCTAAGAATCAGAGAACCGAATAAGTAATAGGCCCTTAATAAGGAATTGAAGGCTTAACTAGATCAATTGCGATATATTTCAATGCATTTGAAACCATAAATAATGTCAATCGGTACCTAGGAATCAGAAACCGAATGAGAAAACAATTAAAAACGAAAGGAATCTTATATTGTGGAGGTAACATTTGAAAACAGGAGGAGTCTGTATATTGTGGAGGTCACACTTGAAAACGGGAAGAGTCTGGATATTGCGGAGGTCACATTTGAAAACGGGAAAAGTCTGCATACTGTGATGGTCACGCTTGAACACAGGAAGAGTCTGTATATTGTGAGGGTCACATTTGTAAACGGGAAGAGTCAGGATATTGTGGGGGTCACACTTGAAAAAACGGGAAGAGTCTGTATATTGGGAGGATCACATTTGAAAACGGAAAGAGTCTGTATATTGTTGGGGTCACACTTGAAACGGGAGGAGTCTATATATTGTAAGGGGTCACATTTCATAACGGGGGGAGTCTGGATATTGTGGAGGTCACACTTAAAAACGGGAGGAGTCTGGATATTGCGGAGGTCACATTTGAAAACGTTTTCAAGTGTGACCTCCACAATAACCAGACTCTTCCCGTTTTCAAGTGTGACCTCCAGAAATATACAGACTCCACCCGTTTTCAAGTGTGACCTCCACCAATATCCAGACTCTTCCCGTTTTCAAGTGTGACCTCCACAATAAAACTCTTCCCGTTTTCAAGTGTGACCTCCACAATATACAGACTCCTCCCGTTTTCAAGTGTAACCCACACAATAAAAAAACTCATCCCGTTTTCAAGTGTGATCCCACAGTGTAAACTGACTCCTCCTGTTTTCAAGTGTGTGACCCTAACAATGTACTGACTTCACCCGTTTTCAAGTGTAAAAACCCCCATAGTATACTAATTCACATTTTCAAATGGGGATGTTTTTTAATATTTTCTCGAAGTTCCACTTTCCATAACGTAGTCGATTTTCTGATTACTTATTCGATTTCCATTTGCTTATTGGAAAAAAAATGGTTCAAAATGTGTTATTAGCTATTTGATGTCACTATTTGATAAGATTTCCTACTAAGTGGATATGATAAACTTTTAGCTCCAAGGGGCATCACACGATTGAAAATGAGAGACTGCTCCGTCTATCTATACTGCTCCGTCACATCTTGAATACAGATTCTGTCGTATGTAGACCTGCTGACGGTCACATTGTCTATATAGAGACTGCAGAACCAAATGATTTCCCAAAGGGGACAATTATTAACGTTTGCCAATGTCTGTTTTGTGAAGTTGTCAAGTCTGATCACCCATCACTAAATTTTGAAGAAGGTCATCTCACATACATGTAAAATCTTTTTTAGATCTATCATCTTGTTAAACTCTTGGGTGGAGGTTCCATCTTGTGTTGAAAACTTACCAAAAATTTCATAAAAAATTCCCATCTTGAAACCTCCCCTGGAAGTTGTCAGAAATTGACTTCACAGAATTTAAAAAATTTCGGGTGGATTTTACACTCTACATGTATTGCTCACAACCACACATTAAACATTCAACATTTAAACAACTATAAATCTTGTGAACGGGTGCCCAAACGCAGATATATATCCGAGACAGAGCATCATATATTCAGGAATAGTTATCTCTGTCCTATACAGGGTGTTTAGAGTTACTTTGGCTTCGTTACAGGTGTCAAACGGCTCGTTAATGTATATTGTTAGCAGGGGTCACACTTTGAAAAACTGCCTAGGAGTTAAAATGTATTTTGTCTGGGTCACATCCTTTTGGAGGAACTCTTTCCTTTGTTCAGAAGGATTTTAATGAGTACTCTGTGGCCCTCACACTTGAAAAGAATGGAGTCCGTGATGGTCAGTCACATTTGCAAAACGGTCAGGACCACCTGAGAAGGGGTTATAAATTTCAGAAAAGTCTGGTGTGAGCTGAAGCCTTACTTCAAAGGCAACAAGGGAAGGAAGGGTAAAAAACCTCCTGTAGGCAAGAAGAAGAACGGATCCCCTGACTCTTTTTGGTCGTTGCAGACAAAAAGTGTCTGATTGGAGGACTCACACTCCTCCAATCTCAGAGTCTGGTCCTATCGAGATTAGGGTACGGGTTAGGAAAAACGATTTCTCTCACCTGGGAAGGTCTCGATGTTCCTTGTCTTGAGTTTCCTGTAAGAGGTTAACACATTGAAAAGGAGTCAAGGGGTCTGTATATTGGGGGTGGGGGAAAAACGGGAGGGGGGTCTAGGCATTCCCTCTTGACAGGATTCGCTCTTGGCGATAAAAGTCTGTATTTGCCTATCTCCATTCCTCCTCCAGTGGATCCAGAGAGTCTGTACCATTGGAGGAAGAGAGGACCATGCTTCTAAAGGGCGCTGTCGAGGAAGTACGTTTGGTACACTTGCACACGGGACTCGACTTTTATTTTCAGAATGTTCTGGTCCACAAGAAAACCGTAGCTTGATGTCCCATCATAGATCCTGTGGTTCCATTTGAACAACACGTAGATTTTTTCTCACTTCACGATAGAGACACATTGGGTATCATAGTTTCGGTGAGAGTGGACTGGATGTGGATGCCTACCTACACTATCCCATCATGAAGTCTGCACGGAAATTCCTCTGTTTTACTGCATCGGGAAGGTTTTCCAGTTCCAGACCATGCCTTTCGGACTCACGAGTCTGCTATATTTTGGGACCTCACAAACTACTGAAACTGCAATGGGGAGTTTCGTACCCCATTGAATAGATGATAATCTCATGCTCACACTTTAAAAATCTGTTGAGCAGAAGACTGTTTTACTGTAGAGTTGGCTTCATTCCTTCCAAAAGTCTTTAGGTGAGGTTGCCCCATTCTAGGACTTTGTCTTCCTAGGAAACTGTTTTGAACACGGTTGGAGTCTTTCCACCGTTGGAGACTTAGAAAATCGGCTGATTCCACGTCCAGTCTTCGTAGGTTTCTCATTTTTCTACGTTACATTTCGCGCTGGCAGATGTCTGTATATTGGGAAGACTTAACATTGACCTTTCTGTTCCTCCACGCAAACTGGGGATCCCTGCCAGCAGGGAATGGGATGCCTGGCTTGAAATTGCTCGATGGCGCACTATTAAAGACAACGCTCTCCAAGTCAGACTTTTCAGAAGAAGATTCTGCATTCTTAGATAGTTTGTGTTGCTACGGACAACTCTACAATTGTGTCGTGTATCTGGAGAGACAGGGGAGTTAAGATTTCATGTTTTTTGTGTCACATATCCGTAATAATGCAGTTAATTATTTTAAAGTCAAGCTTTTTCCAGGCATTTGAATGTTCTGGCGGTCTTACTCTTGTGTCGGGTCCACCCGGTTCTGACAGCATGACAGCTATATATCCCTCGTTCTTCGAGGACGTTTGAAAGGTGTATGCCTTACATAGACATTTTGGCGACTTTGTAAACAGTTGTCGACCCTTTTTATTTCTTAGATTCCAGACCAAATCGGTTGGAGTATGGACACACTATCTCTGGATTCCCTCGATTCAACCTGTTTGTCTGGTGTAGGGTTTAACGGACGTTTTGGAAACGGGATATTATTGCTCCCTCCTTCTGATTGCGACCATGTGGTCGAAACAATCCTGATTTCCGGAGCTAATTGTCGTTTTTTTGATGCATGTTCCTCTGGTTCTCCGACCATTGAATCAAATATTATGTGCCAGGCTTGGTATGTTGTCGATGCATTCCCGTCCCAAGAACCTCCACCTTCACGCGTGGAAGCTAGTAATTGTCAGGAGGCCCTGCTTAGACAGGCTTTCCCCCCTGATGTGTCAGCTTGCATCGCCTAACCAATTAAAACGGGTCTTCCTCTTCTGTCATTGTGGAGTCACACTTGAAAAATCTATATTGTGGATCTATGTGTGAAAACGGGTCGACAGGAAGATCGTGGATCCGGTCAAGGCCTCTGTCCATAGCTGATTGAAACGGATTCCTGTTTCATCTGTTGTTTAGGGTCGCAATCTTAAAACTCTGGTACTATTGTAGTTATCGCATATGTATATTGCCAGTGTACTGTCTTTTCATGGTAAACCGGAGTTAAGTTCTTCCACCTCTTTGTCTGCCTTGGTTAGGGGGTTCAGTCTGGACATTGGTTAGAATACGGCAGTAAGCTCCACAGGATGCCTATTCTATATGTGTCACATATTGATTACTAGTGTCTCAGTTGGGTCAGAGATTCACTTTTGAAAACGTTATCATTCTCTGTGATTTGTGCTCACTCGTCTATTTTGAAAACGGGGAGTGGAGTCAGTTACAGATATCAGGTATTACACTTGCTAGGCGAGGGCTGGTCACTATACGCTAATACATAGACGAGTCTATTTGATTTTGTTTACCATAAAGTCTGTCGGTAACATTGAACTTACGAACCGATGCGTAACATTGGAACTTGCGTAAGGAAATGTTTCTATGTGCAACGTAAAAGGACTACTTTTTTTAAAAAAGAAACACATGGCTTTGTTTACATTTTGACGCAACATTACGTGTATATTGTTGTTTTTCATAGAATTTTGGAAAAATGTAAACAATATATACATGTTTTATATTTATATATGATTCAAACAATTTTTAAATTTACAATTGTATAAAGAAACGGAAAAATATCCCGACCGGGGCGACTTGCTTTCATTTTTGTTAAAAATGATGGGTGTCAAATGTAAACATTACCTCTGTGCCTGTTCGTCCTACGATCGAGCCTTTGGGGTGGACGGGTGTGAGACCCTCTGATAGAGGTCAGTTATAAACATATCCTCTTGTCTTTGTTCTTTGAGTATTTAATCATGTGTATTATAAAACATGCACCGCTAATAATCCACGTGTTGACAGTTCCGCGTCACCACAAATACATTGTATCCATCGAACACAAGTGAATTTGTTTCATCTATCGATGGCGATATGGATCTAAGCGTAGATTATATAATCACATGGCTCCCAAGGATGTAAAACCGTCAAGTCAGACGACATCTCAAACACATTGAGCTACTTGAAAATCGGTGTTTTGCCAACTTCGGCAAACTAAAGGGTGTAAGCGTGCGTCAGCTTCGCCTCGCTGCACAATAACGGTCACCGAGTTCACACATGTGGCCGTGTACAAATTCTTTATGTTATTACGCTATATATTAACTTTTAGCAAAATTGAATATATATTTAAAGTTCTGATCTGATTAAATAAAATTATCTCTGAAATTTACTTTGTTTGTCATGTTTATTTTACACTAAAATATTGAACTTTTTTGTCGTCGCGGATGAATAATTCTACCTTACGTGAAGCGTCACCATTCGCTGTTCAAATGAGTAAGCTCCTCTCCACTTTTGACCGACTTTTATTGAATAATTACGTCACTTTCAAATGACGATTTTATTGCATAAAATATAAATAAAAAGTCGTGTGAGTGTAAATATAGGGATTGGATTTCGTTTTTATGTTAACCATGCTTGTATGGAGCAATTCCTCTAAGAATATATTCAATATGAGGCGCTAACGCGCCCCATAGAATATATTCTTAGAGGAATTGCTCCATACAAGCATGGTTAACATAAAAAAACGAAATCCAATCCCTATATAGAAACTCTGGTCTTGAGAATGTGTGACCTAATCAATATTAGTATCTATGTCTTGAGAGTGTGTGATTCCTAATCAAATGTTTTGTATAGAAATACGGGGATTATGTCTGTGAGGTGTGTGGCCTAGTCAATATTAGTATACCGTTTGACTACTAGCTGTCTTGAATTGTGTGGCTCTCCACTAAATATTTGTTAGATAACTATGTCTTGAGAGTGTGTGGCCTAGTCAATATTAGAAAAGAAACTATGTCTTTTCAATGTGTGTGAACCAATGTTCAATGATTGAAAGGGAAACTATGTATTTTATGGAGTCCCACTTGAAAATAATGTAGTATAGAAACCTTTCCTCCCCAGACATTGTGAGAGTGTGTGGCCTCACAAATAAATATGGAGGAAGGGAAACACTCTATGTTACTATTGTCGAGGGTGACATTAGTCAAACGGTACGGGGGGATAGGATTCTACATTGTTGAGGTGTGGGCCTAAAAAATTTAGATGGAGGTCATATGTAGCTTTGAGAGTGTGTAACCTTTTGAAAAATTTTGAGTCTATACATTGTGAGAGGTCACCTTGAAAAAATAAGTAGTCTGAAGAAATCTAAGTCTCAAACAGTTGTGGGATAATCTAATATTTAAGGGTTTAATAAGGAATGTTTTGAAGGATGTGACCTACTAGATCATTGCGATATATAGATAACATTTTGAAAAAGGGTGGATGTCTCAATTGTACCTAGGAATCATTGAAACCGAATGAGAAACAATTAAAAACGAAAGAAACTTATATTGTGGAGGTAACATTTGAAAACATTGGTATGGAGTCTAAACATTATATTGTTGGGGTCACACTTGAAAACGGGAAGAGTCTGTATATTGTGGAGGTCACATTTGAAAACGGAAAGTCTGCATACTGTGGGGGTCACATTTTGAAAACAGGAAGAGTCTGTTATATTGTGAGGGTCACATTTGAAAACGGGAGAGAGTCCTAGATATTGTGGGGGTCACATTTGAAAACGGGAAGAGTCTGTATATTGTGGAGGAAACATTTGAAAACGGAAAGAGTCTGTATATTGTTGGGGTCACACTTGAAACGGGAGGAGTCTATATATTTGTAAGGGTCACATTTCAAAACGGGGGAGTCTGTATATTGTGGAGGTCACACTTAAAAACGGGAGGAGTCTGGATATTGTGGATGTCACATTTGAAAACGGATGGAGTTTCAAGTGTGACCTCACAATAACCAAACTCTGAGTCCCGTTTTTGTAGTCAAGTGTGACATTGAATATACAGACTCCAGTTTTTTCAAGTGTGACACTTAAAATCCAGGGACTCTTCCCGTTTTCAAGTGTGACCTCCACAATAACCAGACTCTGTCCCGTTTTGGGAGTGTGACCTTGAATATACAGACTCCTCCCGTTTTCAAGTTGTAACCCTCACAATAAAACACTGGATTATTTTTCAAGTGTGATCCCCACAGTGTAAACTGACTCCTCCTGTTTTCAAGTGTGACCCTAACATTGTGGACTTCACATTTTTTTAAACGTGTGGAGTCCCATGTATACTAATTGTGCTGGTGTCACACATGAAAACTTTAGGAGTATTACTTGTCGAAGTTCACTTTTCCATAACGTAGTCGATTTTCTGATTTACTTATTCGATTTCACATTGAATAAAAATGGAAGTTAAAATTGTTATTCAGCATTGAAAACGGAGGAGTGATATTTTGATATTTAAGGTCCACTTGACTAACGTGGAGTCTGATGTTTTAGGTCCAAAAACGGAACTTTGTTTCATCACATATGGTATGAGACTGCTCCACTTCTCTAACTGGTCCGTCTCTGTACAGATTCTGTCAAGTATTTAATTCCTACCCTTTGACTACTTGAAAACGGTGTTGTCTATATAGTAGAGACTGCATAACCAAAATATCAAATGTAAAGGCGACAATATTAACATTTGCCAATGTCTAGTTTAAAATGAAGTTGTCAAGTCTGATCACATAAAAATTTTGGAAGTCATCTCACATACATGTAAAATATCGAAAAAAATTGGGTTTCGTAGGTTTTACTATTTTGTCTGAGGTTCACATTTACATGAAAAATGGCAGATTGAGTCTGTAATATTGTATAGAAACACTTGAAAAAGTGTGTGGACTCCTTTACATTCTGTAGTCATTTTTCATAAGATTCTGCATCTTAAAATTTTTGTGTAGTCAATACGGATAACTCTACAATATGTGTCGTGTAGAGTGTGGAGAGAAAACAATTATAAGAAATGTAACATTTTGTGTCCTTGAAAACGTAATAATGTCAATGTTAATTATTTTAGTCATGCTTTGAAAAAACGCGGTTGAATGTTCTGGCGGATTGTGGAGTGTCCCAGTTCCTAATCAATTCGCCAAACCGGTTCTGACAGTGAAGCTATGGGAATCCCTGTATTATTGTTTTGGGACACTTGAATTTTGAAACAGGTGTAATGCCTTACATAGACATTTTCGCGAGGGTATAAACAGTTGTCACCCTTTTTCTTAGATTCCAGACAAATGAAAACTTTGGGATATGGACACAAACTGTCTTGGAGTGTCACATTTGAATATTGTTACCTGAAACTATTCAATGAGGTGTTCGTGTACGCCTAAACACAATGTATTGGGAGGATCCCCTCCCTATGTGATTGCGAGGTGTGGTCGAAATTATTTGAATTTCCGGAACTAATTGTCGTTTTCTGATGTGTGGCCTAGGTCAAAATTAGTAGAAACTATATTCTTGAGAGTGTGTTGTCGATAATCAATATTAGTAAAGAAGACCTCTCACGTTTGAGAGTGTGTGGCTCTAGTCAATATTGTTAGAAACATGTCTAGAGTCTTTTAAATGTGTGTGGCTCATGCATTTGCCTAACCAATTATAGGATCTTCCTCTTCTGAGTGTGTGGCATGTTAGTCAATATTAGTAAACAGGTGAAAAATCTTGATAATGTGTGCATCGACATTTGAAAATATTAGTCAAGGCCTCTGTCCAGTGATTGTGGATTCCTTTCACTTTTTGTTTAGGGAAGAAACTTATGTCTGAGAGTGTGTGGCCTAACAATATTGTATAAACTAGTGTACTGTCTGGGCCATTGTAAACAGTTGAGTTAATTGTGGGCCTAATCAACCTTTAGTATAGAAAACTATGTCTTGGAGTGTTTCAGTGTGGACCTAGGTCAATATTAGTGAAAAAACTATGTCTTGAGAGTGTGTGGCCTAATCAATATTAGTATAGAAACTATGTCATTAGAGTGGTGTGTTGAAAACGGGAGATATTCCTATTTGTTAGAGGTCACTATGTCTTGAAAAACTGTGTGGCCTAGTCAATATTAGTATAGAAACACTTGAAAAGCAGAGAGCAGGATATATGTCCCAGTCAAATATTTGGATATACTATGTCAAGTGTGTGCATTATGTCAGTTATCATACGAAACTATGTCTTGAGAAATGTGTGCGAGGTCAATTTAAAACGTTAACTATTTGCGGAGAGTGTTGGCCTAGTCAATACTTTGATTCTAGAAACTATGTGTTGAGAGTCTTGTGGCGTGGTCAGTCTATTTGTGTGGATCTATTTCACTATGTCTTGAGAGTGTGTGGTAGGGTCAAATTTGTATAGGACTATTTTTCCTTGAGAGTGTGTGTGGCCATTGTACAATATTATATATTTACACTTGCTAGGCTTGGTCACTATACGCTTATACTAGCCGATTTTGTTTACCATAACTGCATGGTAACATTGAACTTTGAACTTGCGTAAGGAAATGTTCTGTGCAACGTAAAAGGACTACTTTTTTTTAAAAAGAAACACATGGCTTTGTTTACATTTTGACGCAACATTACGTGTATATTGTTGTTTTTCATAGAATTTTGGAAAAATGTAAACAATATATACATGTTTTATATTTATATATGATTCAAACAATTTTTAAATTTACAATTGTATAAAGAAACGGAAAAATATCCCGACCGGGGCGACGTGCTTTCATTTTTGTTAAAAATGATGGGTGTCAAATGTAAACATTACCTCTGTGCCTATGTTCGTCCTACGATCGAGCCTTTGGGGTGGACGGGTGTGAGACCCTCTGATAGAGGTCAGTTTATAAACATATCCTCTTGTCTTTGTTCTTTGAGTATTTAATCATGTGTATTATAAAACATGCACCGCTAATAATCCACGCGTTGACAGTTCCGCGTCACCACAAATACATTGTATCCATCGAACACAAGTGAATTTGTTTCATCTATCGATGGCGATATGGATCTAAGCGTAGATTATATAATCACATGGCTCCCAAGGATGTAATACCGTCAAGTCAGCCGACATCTCAAACACATTGAGCTACTTGAAAATCGGTGTTTTGCCAACTTCGGCAAACTAAAGTGTGTAAGCGTGCGTCAGCTTTGCCTCGCTGCACAATAACGGTCACCGAGTTCACACATGTGGCCGTGTACAAATTCTTTATGTTATTACGCTATATATTAACTTTTAGCAAAATTGAATATATATTTAAAGTTCTGATCTGATTAAATAAAATTATCTCTGAAATTTACTTTGTTTGTCATGTTTATTTTACACTAAAATATTGAACTTTTTTGTCGTCGCGGATGAATAATTCTACCTTACGTGAAGCGTCACCATTCGCTGTTCAAATGAGTAAGCTCCTCCCACTTTTGACCGACTTTTATTGAATAATTACGTCACTTTCAAATGACGATTTTTATTGCATAAAATATAAATAAAAAGTCGTGTGAGTGTAAATATAGGGATTGGATTTCGTTTTTATGTTAACCATGCTTGTATGGAGCAATTCCTCTAAGAATATATTCAATATGAGGCGCTAACACGCCCCATAGAATATATTCTTAGAGGAATTGCTCCATACAAGCATGGTTAACATAAAAACGAAATCCAATCCCTATATAGAAACTATGTCTTGAGAGTGTGGCCTAGTCAATATTAGTATAGAAACTATGTCTTTCACGTGTGGTTCACATTAAAAAACTTTTTTATTTGTGTGGGGGTCACACTTGAAAAACTATGGACTTGGGGTCTCTATATTTAGTGGAGAAACTAACTTGACATTTGACTATATTAGTGGAAATAAATTTGAGAGTGTGTGGGGTCACATTAATAAACGGGACTATATGTAACTTGTGGTGAGGCCTACATACTATATTGAAAAGGATAAGTCTTTAAATGTATGTTGTTAACTGATGCAATGTGGCCAGTCACATATTGTATGGAGTCCCTACGTTTCCCTTTGTGGGTCCAATCATTATTTTGTGGAGGTCACACTTTGAAACTTGTATGTGTACTCCTGTCGAGAAAGAGTGGCAAAACTATTTGAAAACGGAGGATGATTCTACATTATTGTATGAGGGACTACCAAAAACGGGTGGAGTAGTGAGAGTAGCCTAGTACCATTAATATTTGAAAATGGATTTTGAACCATTTGGCCTGATAATTTAGATACAAACTATGGAATCCAATAAGTAATTGTGGAAGAAATCGAATAAGAATCAGAGAACCGAATGTAATTGTGTGGGTCACACTAAACTAAGGAACTAGTTTTGAGAGTGATGGGTAGTCAATATTTGAAAACGGGTGATATACCAAAAATGCATTCTTGAGAGTTAAATTTGTCAAACGGTACCTAGGAACATGTCCGAATGTGTGGGTAAACAATAAAAAACGAAAGGACTCTTATATTTGTGGAGGTAACATTTGAAAACAGGGAGGAGTCTGTTTGATATGTGAGGTCACACTTGAAAACGGGAAGAGTCTGGATATTGTGTGAGGTCACATTTGAAAACGGGATGGAGTCTGCATACTTGTGATGGTCACGCTTGAAAACAGGAGAGTCTGTATATTGTGAGGGTCACATTTGAAAACGGGAAGAGTCTCTGTATATTGTGGGGGTCACATTTGAAAAACGGGTGAAGAGTCTGTATATTGTGGAGGATCACATTTGAAAACGGAAAGGAGTCTGTATATTGTTGGGGTCACACTTGAAAACGGGAGGAGTCTATATATTGTGTAAGGGTCACATTTGAAACGGGGGAGTCTGTATATTGTGTGGAGGTTGTGACACTTAAAAACGGGGAGGAGTCTGTATATTGTGCGGAGGTCACATTTGAAAACGTTTTCAAGTGTGACTGTACAATATAACCAGACTCACACTTTTCAAGTGTGGAGTCTGTATAATATGGGGACTCCACCCGTTTGAAAAACGGGGAGGACCTCTTTACATATCCAGGTCACCCGTTGAAAACAAGTGTGACCTCCACAATAACCAACTCTTCCCGTTTTCAAGGTGGACCTCCAGAATATACAGACTCCTCCCGTTTTATTTGTGGGTCACACTCACAAAAACGGGACAGTCTGTTTTCAAGTGTGATCACATTACTGAAAACGGTTTTCAAGTGTGGGTCACATAAAACAATGTACTTGTGAGGGTCACATTTTCAACGGGTGGAGTCCCAAGTAATTGTAATTCCTGGTTTCACAATTAAAACGGAATCTGATTTTTAAATGTTTTTTAAAATATACACTTCCTTATTTGATAACGTAGTCGATTTTCTGATTACTTAAAACGATTTCCATTTGTATATTGTGGGGGTCAAATTGAAAACGGGAGGAGTTTATATTTGTTGGGGTCACATTTGATAACGTGAAGATTTCTGTACTATATAGTGGATATGGTGTTTAGCTCCAAGGGGAAAACGATGGAGAGACTTCTGTATATTCTCTATAGGCTCACATTTGAAAATTCTGTCGTATAGATCTGACATTTGTGGATATAGAGACTGCACAACCAAAATTTCCCAAAGGGGCGACTGTATATTGTTTGCCAACTATTTAAAAAACGATTAGTCAAGTCTGTACACCCATCACTAATTTTGAAAAAGGGTGGATCTCACATTGTGTGGAGGTCACATTGAAAAACGGGTTTTTATAGACCATGCTTGTAAGGTCTCACATTTGAAAACTCTTGGGTGGAGTCTGTATATTGTGTTGAGGTCACAAAAATTAAAAGGGTGGAAATTCCCATCTTGATTTGGGTCCCCTTGTCAAAACGGATGTGGAGTCAATCATTCAGTGGGTCACATTTGAAATTGAAATTTGTTTACATTTTTAGTGTGAGAAACTACATCTTGAAAACGGGAGGAGTCTGTAATCACATGGCTCAAGTGGGGTCACATTTAAAAAAACTAAAAACTTATATTTGTGTGGGTAAGATCACAGATGAAATCCGAGACAGTTTTGAGAGTCTGTATATTGTGGACATAGTCAATTCTGTCAATAACAGGGTGTTTAGTAGCTTTGGAGTTCACATTTGAAAACGGTGGAAAATTGTTATTAATGTGGAGGTCACATTAAAAAAAAAACTTCTGTTTTGATGTGTGGGAGTCACATTTGAAACTCCTTTTGGAGGAACTCTGTATATTTGTCAAAGGTCATTTTAAAAAGAAACTCTTGTAAGTATTGTGTGGCCTAGTCATCACACTTGAAAAAAATGGAGACCGTGAGGTCAGTACACTTGAAAACGGTCAGGACACCTTGTTGAAAAGTGGTTATAAATTTTCAGCTGCCATATCTGGTGTGTATGAGCTGAAAACCTTACTTCAAAGGCATTAAAACGGGGGAAGTATATTGTGGAGGTCACATTGAAAAAAGGTGGAGTCTGTATTGAAGAAGATGTGGGTCTTTTTGGTCGTTGCAACAAAGTGTCTGATCATATATTGTGGACTCACACTTGAAAACGGGGCCTGATTCTGTATCATTTTGGGGGTCATAATACACTTTGAAAACGGGATTCTCTGTCTGTATATTGTGATGTCACATTTGAAAACCTGTAAGGAGTCTTTACTGTGGGGTCACATTTGAAAACGGACTATGAGTCTGTAATTGGGGGGGGTTGAAAACGGGGGGAGTCTGTATATTTAGGCATTCACATTTACAGGATTCGCTCTGGTGGCGATAAAGCCTATCTCCTTGTCCTCCATGGATTGAGAAGACACTATGAAATCCAGGAGGAAGAGAGGACCATGCTTCTAAAGGGCGCTGTGGAGGAAGTACTGTTTGGTAACTGCAACACTCGACTTTCTTTTTCAGAATGGTCACACTTCCACAAACGGAGAGTCCTAGTATATTGTTGAGTCACATTTGATAGATCCTAGTGCCTTGTATACATTGCACGTAGATTTTCAACACTTGAAAAC
The DNA here is from genome assembly GCF_041381155.1 of Argopecten irradians. NCBI lineage: Eukaryota > Metazoa > Mollusca > Bivalvia > Pectinida > Pectinidae > Argopecten > Argopecten irradians. The sequence continues at coordinate 37,556 of NW_027187953.1, read as the reverse complement.
GGGCCTAGAGACTGTATATTGTTGGGGTCATTTGAAGGATTGAAATACTTGAGAGAGACTGGATGAAGGATTGTGTACACTATCCCATTGAAAACTGCACGGAAAGTCCTCTGTTTTACTTGCATGGGAAGGTCACAGTTCCAACCATGCCTTTCGGACTCACGACTACTTTTTTGGTTTGTTTAGGGTCAAAATACTTGAAAACTGCAATGGGGTTTTTCGCACCCCATTGAATAGATGTAACACTCAAAAAGGTTAAGTCTCTGTATATTGTTTTTGAAGACACAGTGTTTTAAACGGGAGAGTCTGGCTTCATGGGTCACACAAAAACGCGAGAAGTCTTAGGTTATGGAGGTTACCCCATTCATTCAGGACTTTGTCTTGTAGGAAACTGTTTGAAAACGGCCTTTCCACCGTTGGACACTTGAAAACGATGGAGAAGTTGTATAGTGGAAACGGCTGATTCCACGTCCAGGTTTATTATAGGTTTCTCATTTTTGACGTGTACCTCAACGTCTGTATATTGGTCCCCCTGGTCACACTTGAAAATCAGACCTGGAGTTCTGTAAACTGGGTCCCACCAGCAGGAAAACGGGGGAGCCTGGCTTGAAATTGTCGATGGCGCACTATTTGACAACGGGTCCAAGTCAGACTTTTCATTGGACGATTCTGCATTCTTAAAAAGTTTGAGTTGCTACGGACAACTCTACAATTGTGTCGTGTATCTGGAGAGACAGGGGGTTACATTTGAAACGTTTTTGTGTCCTCGATATCCGTAATAATGCAGTTAATTATTTTAGTCAACTTTTTCCACGCGGTTGAAGTTCTGGCGGATACTGTCCCCAGTCGCACACTTTGAAACCCGGTTCTGACAGTTGACATATTATATGGAGGTCGTTCTTGAGGACGTTTGTCAGGTTGTATGCCTATAGACATTGGCGACTTCCCTAAAACAGTTTGTCGACCCTTTTCTCTTAGATTCCAGACCAAATCGTTTGGCTAAGCGGACACACTATCTCGGGTGGATTCTCGATTCAACCTGTTGGGGTCACATTTGAAAACGGACGTTTCGGAGGGTATTATTTCCCTCCTTCTGATTGCGACCATATGTGGAGGAAACAATTGAAAAATTAGGAGCTAATTGTCGTTTTTGATGCATGTTCCTCTGTTCTCCGACCAAGAATCAATATATGTGTTGGTGGTTGTCACATTTGTCCCAAAACCTCCACCTTCACGCGTGGAAACTAACTCAGGAGGCCCTGCTTAGAAAACGGGAGGAGTCCCCTGATTGTGGGGTTGCATCGCCTAAAAATTAGGTCTTCCTCTTCTGTCATCACAGTCACAACTGAAAAATCTATAATGTGCATCGACAGGAAGATCGATCCGGTCAAGGCCTCTGTCCAGCTGATTGCGGATTCCTTTCTCTTTTTGTTTAGGGAACGCAATCTTACCTCTGGTACTACACTTTGTAGGTTATCGCAGTTGTATTATTGTAGTACTGTCTTTTTGAGAACCGGAGTGTGAAGTTCTTCCACCTCTTTGTCTGCCTTGGAAAACTATGTCTGGACAGGTTAGTGGGGGTCAATTTGACAAACTATGTCTTGAGAGTGATGCCTATTCATTGTCTATTCATTACTATGTCTTGAGTCTCATATTTATATTACACTTGCTAGGCTTGGTCACTATACGCTATACTAGCCGATTTTGTTTAACCATAACTGCATGGTAACATTGAACTTTGAACTTGCGCGTAAGGAAATGTTCTGTGCAACGTAAAAGGACTACTTTTTTTAAAAAGAAACACATGGCTTTGTTTACATTTTGACGCAACATTACGTGTATATTGTTGTTTTTCATAGAATTTTGGAAAAATGTAAACAATATATACATGTTTTATATTTATATATGATTCAAACAATTTTTAAATTTACAATTGTATAAAGAAACGGAAAAATATCCCGACCGGGGCGACGTGCTTTCATTTTTGTTAAAAATGATGGGTGTCAAATGTAAACATTACCTCTGTGCCTGTTCGTCCTACGATCGAGCCTTTGGGGTGGACGGGTGTGAGACCCTCTGATAGAGGTCAGTTATAAACATATCCTCTTGTCTTTGTTCTTTGAGTATTTAATCATGTGTATTATAAAACATGCACCGCTAATAATCCACGTGTTGACAGTTCCGCGTCACCACAAATACATTGTATCCATCGAACACAAGTGAATTTGTTTCATCTATCGATGGCGATATGGATCTAAGCGTAGATTATATAATCACATGGCTCCCAAGGATGTAATACCGTCAAGTCAGACGACATCTCAAACACATTGAGCTACTTGAAAATCGGTGTTTTGCCAACTTCGGCAAACTAAAGTGTGTAAGCGTGCGTCAGCTTCGCCTCGCTGCACAATAACGGTCACCGAGTTCACACATGTGGCCGTGTAAAAAATCTTTATGTTATTACGCTATATATTAACTTTTAGCAAAATTGAATATATATTTAAAGTTCTGATCTGATTAAATAAAATTATCTCTGAAATTTACTTTGTTTGTCATGTTTATTTTACACTAAAATATTGAACTTTTTTGTCGTCGCGGATGAATAATTCTACCTTACGTGAAGCGTCACCATTCGCTGTTCAAATGAGTAAGCTCCTGCCACTTTTGACCGACTTTTATTGAATAATTACGTCACTTTCAAATGACGATTTTATTGCATAAAATATAAATAAAAAGTCGTGTGAGTGTAAATATAGGGATTGGATTTCGTTTTTATGTTAACCATGCTTGTATGGAGCAATTCCTCTAAGAATATATTCAATATGAGGCGCTAACGCGCCCCATAGAATTATATTCTTAGAGGAATTGCTCCATACAAGCATGGTTAACATAAAAACGAAATCCAATCCCTATATACGGTACGGGAGATAGGATTCTTACATCGAATGATTGTCAGGGACTTGAAAATTGGATGTAGGTACATATGTAGCTTATTGTAATGCTTATAATGCATTTTGAACGGGGATTATGTAAATTTATACCTAGGAATCCAATAAGGTAACAGGAAAAATCGAATAAGAATCAGAGTCCGAATAAGTGTAGGCCACATTTAAAACGGGTAAGGAATTGAAGGCTTAACTAGATCATTGCGATATATAGTCTGTATAATGCATTTGAAACACATAAATAATGTCAATCGGTACCTAGGAATCAGAAACCGAATGACAAACAATGAAAAACGAAAGGAATCTTATATTGTGGAGGTCACATTTGAAAACAGGAGGAGTCTGTATATTGTGGGGTCACACTTGAAAACGGGAAGGAGTCTGTATATTGTGGAGGTCACATTTGAAAACGGGAAGTGTCTGTATATTGTGAGGGTCACATTTGAAAACAGGAAGAGTCTGTATATTGTGAGGGTCACATTTGAAAACGGGAAGAGTCTGTATATTGTGAGGGTCACATTTGAAAACGGGAAGAGTCTGTATATTGTGAGGGTCACATTTGAAAACGGGTGGAGTCTGTATATTGTTGGGGGTCACACTTGAAAACGGGAGGAGTCTATATATTGTAAGGGGTCACATTTGATAACGGGGGAGTGTCTGGATATTGTGGAGGTCACACTTAAAAAACGGGAGGAGTCTGGATATTGTGGAGGTCACATTTGAAAACGGGTTTTCAAGGTGACCTCCAAAAACCAGGACTCTGTACGTTTTCAAGTGTGGGTCACACTCCAGAAATACAGGGACTCCACCCGTTTTCAATTGTGACCTCACATTCCAAAAACTTCCCGGAGTTTCAAGTGTGACCTCACACAAAACCAGACTCTTCCATTTTCAAGTGGTCACATTTGAAAACGGACAGACTCTGTTTTGTGTAACCCTCACAATTTGAAAACGGGGCCCGAGTTTCAAGTGTGATCCCCACAGTGTACTGACTCCTCCTGTTTTCAAGTGTGAAACCCTCTGTACTATGTACTGACTTCACACTTTCAAGTGTAAATAGTATACTAATTCTGTATATGAATGGTTTGAATATTTTCTCGAAGTTCCTTATTCCATAACGTAGTCGATTTTTGATTACTTACGATTTCCATCTGCTTATTGTGAATCAAAATGGAAAACGTGTTATTAGCTATTTGATGAACTATTTGATATTTAGATTTCCTACTAAGTGGATATGTGTGTTTAGCTCCAAGGGGCATCACACGATGGAGAGACTGGGGAAGTCTGTATCTCTGGGGTCTATACTGCTCCGTCTCTGCATACAGATTCTGTCGTATGTAGACCTGGACGGTCACATTGAAAACTGCAGAAGTCCAAATTGATTTCCATTTGAAAACGGGTGAGTCACATTTGTGGAGGGTAACGTTTGAAAATGTCTAGTCTGTATGAAGTTGTCAAGTCTGATCACCCATCACAATTTGAAAAGGTCATCTCACATACATGTAAATATTTTTTTTAAAGATCTATCATCTTGTTAAAACGGTGGAGGTTCCATCTTTGTTTGAAACTTACCAAAAATTTCATAAAATTCCCATCTTGATCTGTACCTCCCCTTGTGGAGAAACTGACTTCACAAATTCGGGGGAATTTCTTTACATATTTTACATCTACATGTATTGCTCAACCCACACATTAAACATTCACATGTATTTTGTGAACAACTACATTTGTGCCCAAAAACGGGTGGAGTCTGTTACATTGTGGGGTCACATTGAAACACAGATATATATTCCGAAGGGAGGCAGATATTCAGGACATGTGGAGGTCACATATATTCAGGGTAGTTATCTTTTAATACAGGGTGTTTAGAACGCTTTGGCTTCGTTACAGGTGTCACATTGCGGGTGGAGTCTGTCTGTTTTGTTAGCAGGGCGTTTTTTCTGTTTTGAAAAACTGCCTAGACGAGTTAACTGCCCCCTTCTCTGGCTTAAAACGGAGGAAGTCTTTCCTTTGTTCAGAATTTGAATGAGGTACTACTCTGTCGCATTTGCCCTTCTTTTGACAAGAATGGAGACCGTGATGGTCAGTACTTCGCAGGGGTCAGGACCACCTGAAAACGAAGGTTAGTAAATTTTTCGCCAGGTCACATGTGCAAAACTGAAGCCTTACTTCAAAGGCAACAAGGGAAAAAACGGAAGGAGTAAAAAAACCTCCTGTAGGCACACTTGAAAACGGGTGGATCCCCTGACTCTTTTTGGGGTCACACTTGCAGACAAAGTGTCTGATCTGGAGGGACTCCACTCCTCCAATCTCAGATTCTGTACTGGTCCTATCGAGATTAGGGTACGGGTTAGGAAACGATTCTCTCAACTGGGGGGTCTCGATGTTCCTTGTCTTGAGTTTCCTGTAAAACGGAGGAGTCTAACTATCTGCCTTCCTGAAAACGAGAGGAGTCAAGGGGGGGTCTGTATATGGGGGGTCACACTTGGGGGGTGGTTAGGCTTCCCTTTACAGGTTCACTCTTGAAAAGCCTATCTCTGTTCCTTCCAGTGGATCCAGAGAAGACACCTACCATCCAGGAGGAAGAGAGGAGTGCTTCTAAAGGGCGCTGTCGAGGGGTACGTTTGAAAGACTGCACACTCGACTTTCTATTTCAGAATGCTTCTGGTCACACAAGAAAACGTAGCTTGATGTCCCATCATAGATCCTACACTTGAACAGGCACGTAGATTTTTCTCATTCACGATAGGTCACACTGCAAATGGGTATCTGTATAGTTTCGGTGACATTTGAGAACGATGAAGGATGCCTACTGTATATTGTGGGGGTCTACATATCATGAAGTCTGCACGGAAATTCCTCTGTTTTACTTGCATCGGGAAGGTTTTCAGTTTGAAGACCATGCCTTTCGGACTCACGACTGCTCTTTTGGTTTTTAGAAAACTACTGCAGACTGCAATGGGGTTTTCGCACCCCATTGAATAGGGATAATCTCATGCTCCACTTTAAGCGGTCATCTGTTGAAAAGACCAGTGGAGTACTCATTTTTTGGCTTCATTCATTTCCAGCGAGAAGTCTTAGGTGAGGTTGGGTCACATTCTCAAAACGGACTTTGTCTTCCTAGGAAACTGTTTGAACACATTTGCCTTTCCACCGTTGGAGTCGTTAGAAAATCGGCTGATTCACACGTCCAGGTTCGGGAGGTTTCTCATTTTTCTACGTTACCTCAACGCGCTGGCAGATGTGGTCCCCCTGGGAAGACTTAAAAACATCAGACCTTTCTGTTCCTCCACGCAAACTGGGTCCCTGCCAGCAGGGAATGGGATGCCTGGCTTGAATTGCTCGATGGCGCACTATTAAAGACAACGCTCTCCAAGTCAGACTTTTGGAAGATTCTATATTGTTAGATTTATATTATGACATTTGTTGCGGGTACGGAGTCTCTACAATTGTGTCGTGTACACTGGAGAACAGGGGGTTAAGATTTCATGTTTTTTTTGTGTCCTCGATTCCGTAATAATGCAGTTAATTATTTTTAGTAAGCTTTTTGGAGGCACATTGAAAACTGGCGGATACTCTACCATTGTCGGGGGTCACCCGGTTCTGACAACATGACAGCTATATATCCCTCGTTCTTCGAGGACGTTTGTCAACGGTGTATGCCTTACATAGACATTTTCGCGACTTCCCTTGAACAGTTGTCGACCCTTTTCTCTTAGATTCCAGACCAAATCGCTTTGAGTCTATGGACACACTATCTCTGGATTCCCTCGATTCAAAACTGTTGGTCAGGGTTCTACGGACGTTTCGGAGGTATTATTGCTCCCTCCTTCTGATTGCGACCATTGAGAAACAATCCTGGGAGGTCATCCTGTATATTGTATTGTTGGGGTCACATTGAAAACCGGAGCTAATTGTCGTTTCTGATGCATGTTCACATTCTCCGAAAGAATCAATATTATGTGCCAGGCTTGGTGCTGTTGTCGATGCATTCCCCGTTTGAAAACCTCCACCTTCACGCGTGGAAGCTAACTCAGGAGGCCCTGCTTAGAAAGGCTTTCCCCCTGATGTGTCAGCTTGCATCGCCTAACGGGAGGTCTTCCTCTTCTGTCATCTACCAGTCACACTGAAAAATCTATAATGTGCATCGACAGGAAGATCGATCCGGTCAAGGCCTCTGTCCAGCTGATTGCGGATTCCTTTCACTTTTTGTTTAGGGAACGCAATCTTACCTCTGGTACTATTGTAGGTTATCGCAGTTGTAAATTGCCAGTGTACTGTCTTTTCATGGTAAACCGGAGTTAAGTTCTTCCACCTCTTTGTCTGCCTTGGTTAGGGGGTTCAGTCTGGACAGGTCTAGAATACGGCAGTAAGCTCCACAGGGGTGATGCCTATTCTATTTGTCTATTCATTACTAGTGTCTCAGTTGGGTCAGAGATTCCTTTTGTGTTGTTATCATTCTCTGTGATCCTGCAGGTCTCGATCTCTGTCTATTCTTGCACTTATTAAGCAGGGTCAGCAGGATATATCCTCCCAGTCCATCTCCAGATGGATATATCAGGTGAGTCAAGATTGCTTATGAGCAGTCAAACGATCAGTCTTGGGCGTCAATTTGCAAGGCGGGGCTCATGAAGTTAGATCCTTTTGCGGCTTCTTTGGCACATCCTCAATGACTCTTCATTCCAGGAGTCCTGCTGTTTATTCTTACTGGCGTGGTCAGTCTATTTGATGTTCTGATTTCCTTCGGTCTGGTTGTGGTGGCAAAGTCTGTGACTGTTTTTCCTCAGTAAACATTATATATATTTATATTTACACTTGCTAGGGTTGGTCACTATACGCTTATACTAGCCGATTTTGTTTACCATAACTGCATGGTAACATTGAACTTTGAACTTGCGTAAGGAAATGTTCTGTGCAACGTAAAAGGACTACTTTTTTTTAAAAAGAAACACATGGCTTTGTTTACATTTTGACGCAACATTACGTGTATATTGTTGTTTTTCATAGAATTTTGGATAAAATGTAAACAATATATACATGTTTTATATTTATATATGATTCAAACAATTTTTAAATTTACAATTGTATAAAGAAACGGAAAAATATCCCGACCGGGGCGACGTGCTTTCATTTTTGTTAAAAATGATGGGTGTCAAATGTAAACATTACCTCTGTGCCTATGTTCGTCCTACGATCGAGCCTTTGGGGTGGACGGGTGTGAGACCCTCTGATAGAGGTCAGTTATAAACATATCCTCTTGTCTTTGTTCTTTTTGAGTATTTAATCATGTGTATTATAAAACATGCACCGCTAATAATCCACGTGTTGACAGTTCCGCGTCACCACAAATACATTGTATCCATCGAACACAAGTGAATTTGTTTCATCTATCGATGGCGATATGGATCTAAGCGTAGATTATATAATCACATGGCTCCCAAGGATGTAATAAACCGTCAAGTCAGACGACATCTCAAACACATTGAGCTACTTGAAAATCGGTGTTTTGCCAACTTCGGCAAACTAAAGTGTGTAAGCGTGCGTCAGCTTCGCCTCGCTGCACAATTACGGTCACCGAGTTCACACACATGATGGCCGTGTACAAATTCTTTATGTTATTACGCTTATATATTAAAGCTTTTAGCAAAATTGAATATATATTTAAAGTTCTGATCTGATTAAATAAAATTATCTCTGAAATTTACTTTGTTTGTCATGTTTATTTTACACTAAAATATTGAACTTTTTTGTCGTCGCGGATGAATAATTCTACCTTACGTGAAGCGTCACCATTCGCTGTTCAAATGAGTAAGCTCCTCCCACTTTTGACCGACTTTTATTGAATAATTACGTCACTTTCAAATGACGATTTTTATTGCATAAAATATAAATAAAAAAGTCGTGTGAGTGTAAATATAGGGATTGGATTTTCGTTTTTATGTTAACCATGCTTGTATGGAGCAATTCCTCTAAGAATATATTCAATATGGGGCGCTAACGCGCCCCATAGCTATATTCTTAGAGGAATTGCTCCATACAAGCATGGTTCTATCATAAAAACGAAATCCAATCCCTATTCTTAGATACCACCTCTTTTCCACGGAATTGCTCTCAGGTTTTGCCGTTTGACAAGCATGGACCGCTTATTATACATGAAAAAAAACGATGCAATTAATTACCAATCCCCACGCTTCTGTTGTCTCCCTTTCCTCCCCATTGTGCCTTTGTGCCCCATAAAGGAGGAAGGGATACCACTCTATGTTACTCTTGTCCGAGAAAGAGATGGCATACGGAACGGGAGATAGGGAGTCCTTAGCATCGAATGATTGTACGGGACTTGAAAAAATTGGATGTAGGTACAAATGTAGCTTATTGTAATGCTTATAATGCATTTTGAACCATTTATTATGTAAATTTATACCTAGGAATCCAATTTGAAGTAATCAGGAAGAAATCGAATAAAGAATCAGAGAACCGAATAAGTAATAGGACCGTAATAAGGACATATGAAGGCTTAACTAGATCATTGCGATATATAATAATGCATTTGAAACCATAAATAATGTCCAATTCGGTACCTAGGTATCAGAAACATTGAATGAGAAACAATTAAAAACGAAAGGAATCTTATATTGTGGAGGTAACATTTGAAAACAGGAGGGAGTCTGTAAAGTGTGGATGACACACTTGAAAACGGGAAGAGTCTGGATATTGCGGAGGTCACATTTGAAAACGGGAAAAGTCTGCATACTGTGATGGTCACGCTTTGAACACAGGAAGAGTCTGTATATTGTGAGGGTCGCATTTGTAAACGGGAAAGAGTCAGGATATTGTGGGGGTCACATTTAAAAAACGGGAGAGTCTGTATATTGGGAGGATCACATTTGAAAACGGAAAGAGTCTGTATATTGTTGGGGTCACACTTGAAACGGGAGGAGTCTATATATTGTAAGGGTCACATTTGCATAACGGGGGGAGTCTGGATATTGTGGTGAGGTCACACTTAAAAACGGGAGGAGTCTGGATATTGCGGAGGTCACATTTGAAAACGTTTTCAAGTGTGACCTCCACAATAAAACCAGACTCTTCCCCGTTTTCAAGTGTGACCTCCAGAATATACAGACTCCACCCGTTTTCAAGTGTGACCTCCACCATATCCAGACTCTTCCCGTTTTCAAGTGTGACCTCCACAATAACCAGACTCTTCCCGTTTTCAAGTGTGTGACCTCCAGAATAGACAGACTCCTCCTGTCCCGTTTTCAAGTGTAAACCCTCACAATAAACACACTCATCCCGTTTTCAAGTGTGATCCCCACAGTTGTACTGACTCCTCCTGTTTTCAAGTGTTGACCCTAACAATGTACCGACTTCACCTCGTTTTCAAGTGTAACCCCCATAGTATACTAATTCCTGCTGTTTTCATGAATGTTTAATATTTTCTCGAAGTTCCTTATTCCATAACGTAGTCGATTTTTCTGATTACTTATTCGATTTCCATTTTGCTTACTTGGAATAAAAATGGTTCAAAATGTGTTATTAGCTATTTGATGAACTATTTGATCTTTAGATTTCCTACTAAGTGGATATGATGTGTGTTTAGCTCCAAGGGGCATCACACGATGGAGAGACTGCTCCGTCTCTCTATACTGCTCCGTCTCTGCATACAGATTCTGTCGTATGTAGACCTGCTATGACGGTTTGTCTATATAGAGAACTGCAGAACCAAATGATTTCCCAAAGGCGACAATATTAACGTTTGCCAATGTCTAGTTTAAATGAATGTTGTCAAGTCTGATCACCCCTCACTAATTTTGAAGAAGGTCATCTCACATAAACATGTAAATATCTTTTTAAGATCATCATCTTGTTAAACTCTTGGGTGGAGGTTCCATCTTGTGTTGAAACTTACCAAAAATTTCATAAAATTCCCATCTTGATTACCTCCCCTTGTCAGAAACTGACTTCACAGAATTCTAAAATTTCTTTACATATTTTACATCTACATGTATTGCTCACCCACACATTAAACATTCAACATTTAAACAACTATAATCTTGTTGCCCAAACGCAGATATGATAATCCGAGACAGAGCAGGCATATATTCAGGACATAGTTATCTCTGTCCTATACAGGGTGTTTAGAGCTTTGGCTTCGTTACAGGTCTGTCATTGCTCGTTAATGTCTTGTTAGCCAGGAGTCTGTTTTTCTGTTTTGAAAAAACTCTGCCTAGACGAGTTAACTGGGAAGATCCTTCTCTGGCTCTACTCCTTTTGGAGGAACTCTTTCCTTTGTTCAGAAGGATTTGAATGAGTACTCTGTCGCTTCTGCCCTTCTTTTGACAAGAATGGAGACCGTGAGGGTCAGTACTTCGCAGGGGTCAGGACCACCTGAGAAGAAGGTTATAAAATTTCAGCTTCGCCGGTCTGGTGTGCAGCTGAAGCCTTACTTCAAAGGCAACAAGGGAAGGAAGTCGGGTAAAAAACCTCCTGTAGGCAAGAAGAAGATCCCCTGACTCTTTTTGGTCGTTGCAGACAAAGTGTCCTGATCTGGAGGACTCTCACTCCTCCAATCTCAGATTCTGGTCCTATCGAGATTAGGGTACGGGTTAGGAAACGATTCTCTCACCTGGGAAGGTCTCGATGTTCCTTGTCTTGAGTTTCCTGTAAGAGGTTAACTATCTGCCTTCCTGCAAGAGAGGAGTCAAGGGGGTGGGGTGGGTACATTGGGGGTCACATTTGGGGGGGTGGGGGGTGGGGGGGGTGGTGGTTAGGCATTCCTCTTACAGGATTCGCTCTTGGCGATAAAGCCTATCTCCTTTCCTCCTCCAGTGGATCCAGAGAAGACACCTACCATCCAGGAGGAAGAGAGGACCATGCTTCTAAAGGGCGCTGTCGAGGAAGTACGATTTGGTTAGACTGCACACTCGACTTTCTATTTCAGAATGCTTCTGGGTCCAACAAGAACGTCCGTAGCTTGATGTCCCATCATAGATCCTAGTGCCTTGAACAGGCACGTAGATTTTTCTCACTTCACGATAGAGACTGCATTAGGGTATCATAGTTTCGGTGAGAGAGACGGATGAAGGATGCCTACTTACACTGTGGATCCCATCATGAAGTCTGCCACGGAAATTCCTCTGTTTTATTGCATCGGGAAGGTTTTCCAGTTCCAGACCATGCCTTTCGGACTCACGACATGCTCTTTTGGTTTTTAGCAAACTACTGCAGACTGCAATGGGGTTTTCGCACCCCATTGAATAGATGATAATCTCATGCTCCACTTTAAGCGGTAATCTGTTGAGCAGAAGACCAGTGTTTTACTCAGAGTTGGCTTCATTCCTTCCAGCGAGAAGTCTTAGGTGAGGTTGCCCCATTCTCAGGACTTTGTCTTCCTAGGAAACTGTTTGAAAACACGGTTGCCTTTCCACCGTTGGAGACGTTAGAAAATCGGCTGAATTCCACGTCCAGGTTCGTAGGTTTCTCATTTTTCTACGTTACCTCAAACGCGCTGGCAGATGTGGTCCCCCTGGGAAGACTTAACATCAGACCTTTCTGTTCCTCCACGGCAAACTGGGTCCCTGCCAGCAGGGAATGGGAGCTGGCTTGAAATTGCGACGATGGGCGGCACTATTAAAGACAACGCTCTCCAAGTCAGACTTTTCAGAAGATTCTGCATTCTTTCTTAGATAGTTTGTGTTGCTACGGACAACTCTACAATTGTGTCGTGTATCTGGAGAGACAGGGGGTTAAGATTTCATGTTTTTGTGTCCTCGATATCCCGTAATAATGCAGTTAATTATTTTAGTCAAGCTTTTTCCAGGCGGTTGAATGTTCTGGCGGATACTTCCCCAGTCGCCGCCACCCGGTTCTGACAGCATGACAGCTATAATATCCCTCCGTTCTTCGAGGACGTTTTTGTCAGGTGTATGCCTTACATAGACATTTTCGCGACGACTTCCCTAAACAGTTGTCGACCCTTTTCTTCTCTTAGATTCCAGACCATATCGCTTTTGGCTATGGACACACTATCCTCTGGTTTATTCCCTCGATTCAACCTGTTGGTCAGGGTTCTACGGACGTTTCGGAGGTATTATTGCTCCCTCCTTCTGATTGCGACCATGTGGTCGAAACAATCCTGATTTCCGGAGCTAATTGTCGTTTCTGATGCATGTTCCTCTGGTTCTCACGACCAAGAATCAATATTATGTGCCAGGCTTGGTGCTGTTGTCGATGCATTCCCGTCCCAAGAACCTCCACCTTCACGCGTGGAAGCTAACTCAGGAGGCCCTGCTTAGACAGGCTTTCCCCCTGATGTGTCCAGCTTGCATCGCCTAACCAATTAGGTCTTCCTCTTCTGTCATCTACCAGTCACACTGAAAAATCTATAATGTGCATCGACAGGAAGATCGATCCGGTCAAGGCCTCTGTCCAGCTGATTGCGGATTCCTTTCTCTTTTTGTTTAGGGAACGCAATCTTACCTCTGGTTACTATTGTAGGTTATCGCAGTTGTATTATTGCCAGTGTACTGTCTTTTCATGGTAAACCGGAGTTAAGTTCTTCCACCTCTTTGTCTGCCCTTGGTTAGGGGGTTCAGTTCTGGACAGGTCTAGAATACGGCAGTAAGCTCCACAGGGGTGATGCCTATTCTATTGTCTATTCATTACTAGTGTCTCAGTTGGGTCAGAGATTCCTTTTGTGTTGTTATCATTCTCTGTGATCCTGCAGGTCTCGATCTCGTCTATTCCCTTCGCACTTATTTAGCAGGGCTCAGCAGGATATACATCCATCGTCCAGTCCCATCTCCTAGGATGGATTATATCCAGCGATGGATCTCAGATCCTGATATTGCTTATGTCAGTCAAAACGATCTGTCTTGGGTCGAAATGCAGAGGCGACGGCTCATGAAGTTAGATCCTTTTTTTGCGTTTGCGCTTCTTTTGGCACTCCATCAATGACTCTTCATTCCAGGAACCATGCCTCGCTGTTATTCTTTACTGGCGTGGTCAGTCTATTTGATTTGTTCTGATTTCCCTTCCTTCGGATCTGGTTGTGGGTGGCAAAGTCTGTGACTGTTTTTCCTCAGTAAACATTATATATATTTGATATCTTACACTTGCTAGGGTTGGTCACCTAATCACGCTTATACTAGCCGTATTTTTGTTTACTCATAACTGCATCTGGTAACATTGTAATCTATTGAACTTGCGTAAGGAAATGTTCTGCTCAGCAACGTAAAATGGACTAAACTTTTTTTAAAAAAACCATCATGGCTTTGTTTCGCCCTTTTTGACGGCAACTATGTATTCCGTATCATATTGTTGTTTTTCTTCATAGAAAGTGTTTGTGAAAAAAAATGTAAACAATATAATACATGTTTTATATTAAAATATGATCTCAACCACCCTATTACAATTCTTTTTAAATTTACAATTGGTATAATAGAAACGGAAACCTCCCAAATATCCCGACCGGGGCGTACTCTGCTTTCCATTTTTGGTTAAAAATGATGGGTGTCAAACTGTAAACATTCACACCTCTGGTGACCTGTTACGTCCTACGATCGAAAAGCCTGTTGGGGTGGACCGGGGGTGACGGACCGCCTCTGATAGAGGTCATTTATAAAACATAATCCCTCTTGTCTGTGTTTTTCGAGTAGTTAACTCATTGTGTATTATAAAACATCGATGCACCGCTAATAATCCACAGCGTTTTGGACAGTTTTCGCGGACGTCACCAACATATACCCATTGTAACAACCATCGAACATCCAAGTGATTTTGTTTCCTTCTATCGTTGGCGATATGGGTTCTTAGCGGGTAGTTTAGAATAGCACACTGATCCCAAAGGATGGTAAAACCCGTCAAAGTCCAGTACGGAACATCTAAAACCACCTTAAGCTACTTGAAAAATCGGTTGTGTTTTGCCAACCCGCCTTCAGGCAAACTACAGTCTGCTGTAAGCGTGCTCGTCAGATTCGCCTCAGCTGCACAATAACGGTCACCGAGTTCACACATGTGGCCGTGTAAAAAATCTTTATGTTATTACGCTATATATTAACTTTTAGCAAAATTGAATATATATTTAAAGTTCTGATCTGATTAAATAAAATTATCTCTGAAATTTACTTTGTTTGTCATGTTTATTTTACACTAAAATATTGAACTTTTTTGTCGTCGCGGATGAATAATTCTACCTTACGTGAAGCGTCACCATTCGCTGTTCAAATGAGTAAGCTCCTCCCACTTTTGACCGACTTTTATTGAATAATTACGTCACTTTCAAATGACGATTTTATTGCATAAAATATAAATAAAAAGTCGTGTGAGTGTAAATATAGGGATTGGATTTCGTTTTTATGTTAACCATGCTTGTATGGAGCAATTCCTCTAAGAATATATTCAATATGAGGCGCTAAACGCGCCCCATAGAATATATTCTTAGAGGAATTGCTCCATACAAGCATGGTTAACATAAAAACGAAATCCAATCCCCTATATGGTCTTTAACTATCACTATGATACACCTCTTTCCACGTGTGGATTCATTTAATCTTTTTTATTTTTCCTACCTGGGACTTGTCTCTAGGTTTTGCCGTTTGACTAAGCTGCTTGAATTAGGACTCTCCACTATAATAAAAATTCGCATACTTAACTTATGGTAACATAATTACTGAAAAGAAATGAATGTTTTTCAATGTAAAACCAATGTTCATGATGCAATATTTACCATAACTTTATGGAGTCCCACGCTTCTGTTCTCCCTTTCCTCCCCAGACATTGTGCCTTTGTGGCCCCATAAAGGAGGAAGGGATACCACTCTATGTTACTCTTGTCGAGAAAAGAGATGGCATACGGTACGGCAGAGATAGGATTCTTACATCGGGTAGGTCACTTAAAAATTGGAGTCTGTAGCTTATTGTAATATTTTTGAACCATTTATTATGGGAATCCAATAAGTAATCACGAATTCAGAGAACCGAATAAGAAAAATAAGGAATTGAAGGCGGGATATATAATAAATGCATTTGAAACCATAAATAATGTCAATCGGTACCTGGATAAAAACGAAAGGAATCTTATATTGTGGAGGTAACATTTGAAAACAGGAGGAGTCTGTATATTGTGGAGGTCACACTTGAAAACGGGAAGAGTCTGGATATTGCGGACACATTTGAAAACGGGAAAAGTCTGCATACTGTGATGGTCACGCTTGAACACAGGAAGAGTCTGTATATTGTGTGAGGGTCTCATTTGTAAACGGGAAGAGTCAGGATATTGTGGGGGTCACATTTAAAAACGGGAAGAGTCTGTATATTGGGAGGATCACATTTGAAAACGGAAAGAGTCTGTATATTGTTTGGGTCACACTTGAAACGGGAGGAGTCTATATATTGTAAGGGTCACATTTCATAACGGGGGAGTCTGGATATTGTGGAGGTCACACTTAAAAACGGGAGGAGTCTGGATATTGCGGAGGTCACATTTGAAAACGGGAAGAGTCTGTATATTTGGAGGATCACAATTGAAAACGGAAAGAGTCTGTATATTATTGGGGTCACACTTGAAAACGGGAGAAGTCTATATATTGTAAGGGTCACATTTCATAACGGGGGGGTCTGTATATTGTGGAGGTCACACTTAAAAACGGGAGGAGTCTGGATATTGCGGAGGTCACATTTGAAAACGGGAAGAGTCTGTTTATTGTGAAGGGTCACACTTGAAAACGGGAAGAGTCTGTATATTGTTTGGGTCACATTTGAAAACGGGAGGAGTTTATATATTGTGAGGGTCACATTTCATAACGAAGGGAGTCTGTATATTGTGGAGGTCACACTTGAAAATAGGAGGAGTCTTTATATTGTAAGGGTCACATTTCATAACAGGTGGAGTCTGTATATTGTAAGGGTCACATTTCATAACGGGGGGAGTCTGTATATTGTGGAGGTCACACTTAAAAACGGGAGCAGTTATATATTGTAATGGTCACATTTCATAACGGGTGGAGTCTGTATATTGTAAGGGTCACATTTTATAACGGGGGGAGTCTGTAAATTGTGGAGGTCACACTTGAAAACGGGCGGAGTCTGTATACTGTGAGGGCCACGCTTGAAAACGGGAATAGTCTGGATATTGTGAGGGTCACATTTGAAAACGGGAATAGTCTGGATATTGTGAGGGTCACATTTGAAAACGGGAAGAGTCTGTATATTGTGAGGGTCACATTTGAAAACGGGTGGATTCTGTATATTGTGGGGGTCACACTTGAAAACGGGAGGAGTCTACATATTGTAAGGGTCACATTTCATAACGGGTGGAGTCTGTATATTGTAAGGGTCACATTCCATAAGGGGGGGGGGGAGTCTGTATATCGTGGAGGTCACACTTGAAAACGGGCGGAGTCTACATATTGTAAGGGTCACATTTCATAACGGGTGGAGTCTGTATATTGTAAGGGTCACATTCCATAAGGGGGGGGGGGGAGTCTGTATATTGTGGAGGTCACACTTGAAAACGGGCGGAGTCTGTATGTTGTGAAGGGTCACACTTGAACACGGGAAGAGTTTGTATATTATGTGGGTCACATTTGAAAACGGGTGGAGTTTGCATGTTGTTGGGGTCACACTTGAAAATGGGAAAAGTCTATATATTGGAAGGGTCACATTTCATAACGGGGGGGGGGGGGGGTCTATATATTGTGGAGGTCACGCTTAAAAACGGGAGGAGTCTGTATATTGTGAAGGGTCACACTTGAAAACGGGGAGAGTCTGGATATTGCGGAGGTCACATTTGGAAACGGGAAAAGTCTGCATACTGTGATGGTCACGCTTGAACACAGGAAGAGTCTGTATATTGTGAGGGTCTCATTTGTAAACGGGAAGAGTCAGGATATTGTGGGGGTCACATTTAAAAACGGGAAGAGTCTGTATATTGGGAGGATCACATTTGAAAACGGAAAGAGTCTGTATATTGTTTGGGTCACACTTGAAACGGGAGGAGTCTATATATTGTAAGGGTCACATTTCATAACGGGGGGGAGTCTGGATATTGTGGAGGTCACACTTAAAAACGGGAGGAGTCTGGATATTGCGGAGGGTCACATTTGAAAACGGGCAGAGTCTGAATATTTGGAGGATCACATTTGAAAACGGAAAGATATTGTTGGGGTCACACTTGAAAACGGAGAGAAGTCTATATATTGGAAGGGTCACATTTCATAACGGGGGGGGGAGGGGGGGCAGGGGGTGTCCTGTATATTGTGGAGGTCACACTTAAAAACGGGAGGAGTCTGGATATTTTGCGGAGGTCACATTTGAAACGGGAAGAGTCTGTTTATTGTGAAGGGTCACACTTGAAAACGGGAAGAGTCTGTATATTGTTTGGGTCACATTTGAAAACGGGAGGAGTTGTATATATTGTGAGGGTCACATTTCATAACGAAGGGAGTCTGTATATTGTGGAGGCACACTTGAAAATAGGAGGAGTCTTTTATATTGTAAGGGTCACATTTCCATAACAAGGTGGAGTCTGTATATTGTAAGGGTCACATTTCATAACGGGGGGAGTCTGTATATTGTGGAGGTCACACTTAAAAACGGGAGCAGCAGTTATATATTGTAATAGTCACATTTCATAACGGGTGGTATAGAGTCTGTATATTGTAAAGGGTCACATTTTATAACGGGGGGTGAGTCTGTAAAATTGTGGAGGTCACACTTGAAAACGGGCGGAGTCTGTATACTGTGAGGGCCACGCTTGAATGAGTCTAGGATATTGTGAGGGTCACATTTGAAAACGGGAATAGTCTGGGTATATTGTGAGGGTCACATTTGAAAACGGGAAAAGTCTGTATATTGTGAGGGTCACATTTGAAAAACGGGTGGATTCTGTATATTGTGGGGGTCACACTTGAAAACGGGAGGAGTCTACATATTGTAAGGGTCACATTTCATAACGGGTGGAGTCTGTATATTGTATAGGGTCACATTCCATAAGGGGGGGGGGGAGTCTGTATATCGTGGAGGTCACACTTGAAAACGGGCGGAGTCTACATATTGTAAGGGTCACATTTCATAACGGGTGGAGTCTGTTATTGTAAGGGTCACATTCCCATAAGGGGGGGGGGGGGAGAGTTGTATATTGTGGAGGTCACACTTGGAAAACGGGCGGCATGGAGTCTGTATGTTGTGAAGGGGTCACACTTGA
Source organism: Argopecten irradians (assembly GCF_041381155.1). Classification (NCBI taxonomy): domain Eukaryota; kingdom Metazoa; phylum Mollusca; class Bivalvia; order Pectinida; family Pectinidae; genus Argopecten; species Argopecten irradians. The sequence continues at coordinate 18,408 of NW_027187953.1, read as the reverse complement.
ACACGGGGAAGAGTTGTATATTTTGTGGGTCACATTTGAAAACGGGTGGAGTTTGCATGTTGTTGGGGTCACACTTGAAGAAATGGGAAAAGGTCTATGATATTGGAAGGGTCACATTTCATAACGGGGGGGGGGGGGTGAGTCTGTATATTGTGGAGGTCACGCTTAAAAACGGGAGGAGTCTGTATATTGTGAAGGGTCACACTTGAAAACTGGGGAGAGTCTGGATATTGCGGAGGTCACATTTGGAAACGGGAAAGTCTGACATTACTGTGATGGTTCACGCTTGAAACACAGGAAGGAGTCTGGTATATTTGTGAGGGTCTCATTTGTCAAACTGGGAAGAGTTCAGGCTATTGTGGGGGTCACACTTTAAAAACGGGAAGAGTCTGTATATTGGGCGGCTAACATTTGAAAAACGGAAAGAGTCTGTTTATTGTTTGGTCACACTTGAAACGGGAGGAGTCTATATATTAGTATGGGTCACATTTCATAACGGGGGAGTAGGTTTATTGTGGAGGTCACATTTAAAAACGGGGAGGAGTCTGGATATTGCGGAGGGGGTCACATTGAAAAACGGGCAGAGTGCTGGAATATTTGGAGGATCACATTTGAAATACGGGAACCCCCTCCCCCCCCCCCCCCGAGTCTGTATATTGTTGGGGTCACACCCTGAAAACGGGGTGAGAAGTCTATATATTGTAAATGGGTCACATTTCAAACGGGGGGGGGGGGGGGGGTTAGTTTGTTGTTTCTGTATATAATGTGGAGGTCACACTTAATAATAACGGGAGGACGTCTGGATATTGCGGAGGTCACATTTGAAAAACGGGATGAGTCTGTTTATTGTGAAGGGTCACACTTGAAAACACGGGAGGAGAGTCTGTATATTGTTTGGGTCACATTTGAAAAGCGGGAGGAGTTTATATATTGTGAGGGTCACATTTTCATAACGGGAAGGGAGTCTGTATATTGTGGAGGGTCACACTTGAAAATGGGAGAAGTTCTTTATATTGGAAAGGAGGTCAGAATTTCATAACAGTGTGGAGTCTGGGTATAATTTGTAAGGGTCACATTTCAATAACGGGGAGTCTGTATATTGTGGAGGTCACACTAAAACGGAGAGCAGTTATATATTGTAATGGTCACATTCATACGGGTGGAGTCTGTATATTGTAAAGGGTCACATTTTATACCGGGGGGAGTCTGTAAATTGTGGAGGTCACACTTGAAAACGGGCGGGTCAGTATACTGTGAGGGGCCACGCTTGAAAAACGGGAATAGTCTGGATATTGTGAGGGTCACATTTGAAAACGGGAATAGATGGTATTGATGAAGGGGTCTGTATATTGTGAGGGGTCCCATTTGAAACGGGTGGATTCTGTAATTGTAGGGGTGTCACACTTGAAAACGGGTGAGTCTACATATTGTACAGGGTCTACATTTTCATAACGGGTCTGGAGTCTGTATTATTGTAGGGTCACATTCCATAAAGGGGGGGGGAGTCTGTATATTGTGGAGGGTCACACTTGAAAAACGGGCGGAGCAGTCTATCTTTTTACATATTGTGTAAGGGTCACACCATTGGTCATAACGGGAGTGGAGTCTGTATATTGTAAGGGTCACATTCAATAAGGGGGGGGAGGGGGGGGGGCGTCTGTATTTTGTGGAAGGTCACATTGGAAAACGGGCGGAGTCTGTATGTTGTGAAGGTCACACTTGAAACACGGGAAGAGTTTGTATATTATGTGGGTACATAGAAAACGGGGTGGAGTTTGCATGTTGTTGGGGTCCACACTTGAAAATGGGGAAAAGTCTGGGATATATTGGAAGGGTCACATTTCATAACGGGGGGGGGGGGGAGGAAGTAGTATATTGTGGGAGGTCACGCTTTAAAAAGGGGAGGAGTCCTGTATATTGTGAAGGGTCACACATTGAAAACGGGAAGAGTCTGGATAATTGTGAGGTCACATTGGAAAGGGAGGAGTATTACCTTATTTTGGGGGTCTGGACTTTGCAACTGGTGGTCTGTATATTGTTTGTGTTATTGTAGAGGTTTATAGTTAAAGCCATACATTTCAACGGTATTATAGGTTTTTTTTCTGGATTTTAATCTTTTTAAAGATGCTAACCTGCCTGACAAATGGTATTTTTTCACTATCAAAAAAGGAGTAGGACGTATGTAGTATTTTTCTTCAGTTTACAAAAGTTACTTACTTTACACCTATGACCACCATTGAAAAGTTTGACGCTTCTAATTTTATTTCAAGTTAAAAATATTGAAAAATAATTAATTGCATCCCGAAAAAATTCCATGGCCCACTATATTCCTATATAGAATGGATTTACTGAATACGCGGGTGCACCAAAGGAAAATATAACTTATTTTATATTATTTTTTGTGTTAATGATAGACATTACTTAGACACGATTAAACACCAATTATCATTCGATATGATGAAATATCATTTTATGCTTCTGCTGATGGTGGAGCATCTTTAGATTCTGATATTAAAAAATAAAAAATAAAAATACGACATTAAAACAAAATATATTGGTGAGTGTTATCCCAAGTAGATTTTATTTACATTGAATTATTCTAATGTAAGAAACTTTAATAAGTCCTTTCGCAGTACATATTAATTGTTCATGTGTTACGCTTAAAATTAATTTATTAGTATTCTACATCCGGTTTTTTATTTTATTTTTTTTTCTCTTATCACATTCAATAAAGCTTCCTTGTTTATTTAGTTACCATTTCCCTTCAAAAAAACTATACATTTGAAATGTCTTTCTGGTCATATATCCATAGAAGTTGTTACTATAGTATAGCGGTGACGGATCGATAAAAGTCTTAGTCCAGTCCATGTATTACATAGTGCACAGGTCACACTTGAAAAACGGGGTCACAAATGGAAAATGCCACTCCGGGCGAATATCAAGGAAAATCATCGTCGCCAAAGTCAC
>NW_027187953.1:0-15418 GCF_041381155.1 Argopecten irradians | reverse complement strand
GGGGCACTCGACAGGAATGTGTATTTTCCCTGTCACTGGTAGCCCTGTTCTGTTAATTTTCGTTCTTAAACTGTTATTTTAACCATATTCGTGATTTTTTAAATATTTATGTTTGGTTATATCTGTCACTGGTAGCCCTGTTCTGTTAATTTTCGTTCTTAAACTGTTATTTTAACCATATTCGTGATTTTTTAAATATTTATGTTGGTTATATCTGTTTTACTGTTATCATCAAAATTTTAGTTATCTTTAACTAAAAGCATGTTATTATTTTCTAGCACACGTTATATTTTTGCTGCTGTGTTATCTCTATCTTTGCATGCGTTTGTCTTTTTAAATGATGTTAGATTTAGTGGCTGATGTTATTATTTATTTTGCATTGTTATTCATTTCATTTCACGTGTTAGTGTCAGCAATGATTGTTAATGATTTTGTTTCCCATGTTATTGCCAGAATGTTACGTGATTTTTATGTGAAACTTTGTTAGCATCAACATAACATGTGATTATTTACGTGACCACGTTACAAGTATCGTTGGAAACGTTATTTTGTTTTGAAAGCGTTATTTTTTTCGTGGAAATACCACTGCCTATTGTTCTCATTGACCCCCTACGGCGACAGCGCAGTGAGCCAGCGGGCAAGCTTCTCTAGTGTGTTGACCACTCACCCATAACGAGAGCACGGCTCCCAATATATAGTCGACTGGCGGTATCGCTGTCACTGTATCGCTACCGTATCGCATGTGCTGTGCAACTGAGCATGGAATATATATAGTTTTCAGTTACTATATTTACAGTTCTTTTTCTCCAAAGTTTGCATTCACTGTATAAACTTATTGAAAAATCCTGACATATTAGGGTTGTGTTGGAATCGGCAAATGGACGTTTAAATCCTTGGAATCGGTCTTAGTTTAACTACACTGTACAAAGATTTGATGGTTTTTTTAACATATTGTGTTATTTCAAGTTTACTGATTATTACGTTATAAATATAATATATAGATATGTTTCTGATAACGTAACGTATTCTGTTTTGATTAACGAAATTGTGAACATTTCTTGTATGGGCTGATTAACAAAATTATTTGTCGAAGTAATGCATATTATGGAATCTGTTTTGATTAACGAAGTTGTGTACATTTCTTGAATGGCTGATTTATATATATCACAACATTATTTGTGGCATATTTTGGAACAAGTGCTTATATTCAAAATTGAAACATTACAAAATCTACTTATAATTCTATATGATAGATGTCGTATCATACAGGGAAGACACAAATAAATATCAAATGCACGTCCCTTGAATACAGTTACAATACGCATGATGCAAACTGACATGCATTTATTTAATTAAATACACTGTATTGTACGTTTTGTCTACGTTATGAAAAGTGAAATATATATTCAAGTTCATGCTAAAATCAATGTCAAAACAAACTCCATTGTATCCGACTTAATTTGCTACCGCGCGGGGACATGTAACATGCGCAGCGACCCGTGAAAATCGCCCGCGGGTCAAGCAGTCGTGGATCTTTTAATTTTTTTTTAAAGTATTATTATCTGCGCTAGAAAGCCGTTACCATTATTTTGTATGTACTGTTTGGAATCGGCTTGTTAACTTAAGCCGTTAACTTTTAACTTCAACAAAGATTATTGAAAAATGGTACCGCGACAGAGTCATCTAGCTAAAGGAAAACTATACTCTACTATCAAAGAATTTGTGTCATGATAAAATGAGGTGTGTTCTCCTTTCAAGACACTCGGAGTCATTAGTTGCCGGACACCTAGATATCCGCATTTTGGTGTCAGGACATGTATTGTGGTGACGAGACTTATTTGGTGCGTGACGTAATCGACCCTTTGCGAGGCAGCGCAGCTCATCACTATCAATGCTTGCATACGGCGCTCGACACACCTACCTGTGATTTTCAAAAACGTCTTTTCAGCGATTGGGGATAGTTGCTACGTTTCTCTGATTTTTTTTTTATTAAATAGCATTGTCATGAACTTTCGTTTTCTTATAAAATGTTAAGCAATGCGGGACGAAAGCGTAATTGTGAGAACCGCGATGAACAACGTAACCCTGTACAATTTCACCTGGATGCGGAGGCTGGTGGATAATTATGTATATTTAATGAGGGTAAAACTTTCGTGTAGATTTCTTCCTTTTTTTCAATGATTTATGCATTCTTTCTAGAGACTGTAGTAAAATGTAACACATACTTGTATTCATCTTAGCGATTAACATTTTTCTACATATTTAATTCTCCCTCTCACTTTCTTTCTTTCTCTGCCTCCCTCTCTGCAGGTCAGAGAAATCACTATATTTGGAAATAAACACGCAATCATGTGATCACTAGTTACCCATAATACAACTTCATATTTCGGCCAATGGCATGAATAAGGTATAAGCACGTGACTCGTTTTACTACGTTTTTACTATAGAAAACACGTGTTTTGTACCATTTTGGGGAATATCCCCCCGCGGATCGTGGTTTCATTTCCAAAGTTGGGAGACAGATTGAATTTCATAAATATATATTTGCATTTATCTTTTCACCGAAGCGTTTTGTATATAAAGGCATAACGATTTTTTTATTACGGTTTTAATAGCCATGTATAATTATTATTGGTTCAATCTTTGGGTGAAATCCTCCCGTGACGTGATTATATCTCGAAAGTCGGGAACCACATTGAATTTCATAAATATATATTTGCATCTATCTTTTCACCGAAGCGTTTCTATTACGGCTTTCATGTATTATGTACATACATGTATACCAAAATGTATGTATGTATGCATATAAATAACAGTTCAAAGTGTACGTGTTAAACAATTAAGTTTGATATCTTAACATAGAGAGTGAAAATCCCCCCGGGAAGTGATTTCACCTCCGAAATTGAGACCAGATTGACTAAGATTTCTGTGGGTACACATTCATTTTTTAGCATGGATTTTGTATAAATAGCAATCAACAGAGTAAATTATTTCTTTGAAGAATATCAGAATTGCTTTGATTTTGCATTAGCAAAAGAATCAACACATATATATGTACCTCAATTGTTTGCCTTTTTATTTAGAATCATCACATTTTGATACATTTACATGTAAATGTACATGCACATGTATACTCGCGTACCTCGACAAGAAAGAACAAGAGTAGTGGTGTCGTTGCCTTCCTTACATTCTCTCTTTTCATTCCGTAAATCCACTCACCTTTCTCACGTAGGTATGGTGCACGTGCGACGTAAGATATCGTGAGACCTCGATTTTCATGTTTAACGTGACTTCTGATTATGCACACGTGTTATAACATAATATTTACAGTTTGCACTGACGTGGGCTCAATAACCATGCTTTCTAGTATTATCATTATCGGTGTATAATGTTAGCACAACACGCGCGGCGATTCTATTGTTACGTGAATAGTCGATGGCGTTGCAACGTGGGGTCATGACCCTACTTTTGGCGGGAACATAGGAATGACTCGATTCCAATCAGCTGTTCAATCGAATTCGTTGACGATGACGGGAGAGAAAAAATATGGATATTTTAATAAAAAAAAAAAATATGCAACTGCCGCGGGAAAAATGATATTCATTTACTTGAAAAACTGTAAATATAATTATGGGGGTATAATGATAATGGAGCCCGTGTAAATTTTATGAAATTATCATTATCATTATACCCTCATAACCTCAACAAAATAAACATCTATTTCTTAAATCCAGGAACATGTATACGTGTTCATTTGTCCTCACATGTGCAGTAAAAGTTGAATTATTAGGGATGCATGTCGTGAATATGATTTAAAATTGTATAAAAGCATTCAGTATCGACAATATCAGTAATAAAAGTTATATCATCCACATGTTACGTGCCATTTTTTTCAGAGTATTACTTTTTAAACAGTCATAATAGATAATTACAAAATCCATATGAATAAATATGGTAATATATAGATTCGAGGGTAGTTTTCTCAAACTTGATTAACACGTGTAACTGTTATTCATATACATACATGTATGTGTATACATGAAAGCCGTGATTACAAATTCGTTATGACTTTATATAATAAACGCTTCGGTGTAAAGATAAATGCAAATATATATTTATGAAATTCAATCTGTTTCCCAACTTTGGAAATGAAACCACGATCCGCGGGGGATATTCCCCCAAATGGTACAAAACACGTGTTTTTTTTTGTAGTAACAACGTAGTAAAACGAGTCACGTGCTTATACCTCATTCATGCCATTGGCCGAAATATGAAGTTGTATTATGGGTAACTAGTGATCACATGATTGCGTGTTTATTTCCAAATATAGTGATTTCTCTGACCTGCTCTGAGTGACAGCACTTATAGGTTCTCGCCATGTCTGCTAGTGTGATTATCCTGTTTAGACAGGAATTCACACTAGACCTATACACGGTGGAGAAGGTTAACGGAATCGTGATGCGCCCTGACTTAGGAGGCTCGACTTACGGGGCGCTTATATTAAGGCGGCACTAGTAGGAGCACGAAGCGAGAAAATGGCCGACAATAATTGTATACACTTTATAGACAAAGATATTGGAAGGGAACGTTAACATTGAAAGTTGCTAGTAGACGTAAAAATTTCTCTTTATGAGTTGCAAATTGGTTGAAATCTTAGCGAAGTACGGGATTAGCTGGGCGGGTGGTTACGTTAAGTATAGTAATCTTAAGAATATGCACACAAGTCATCTACTGGTATTTAAACCAGAGACTTAATAGTTTTACTGTAATTTAGTAGACATGTAATATTCTATCATAAATTTTGATTCATATATTGTATATGGGGGAGGGAGTTTATACGTAATGACATTAGATCTACATTGAAATCACGCAAAAACTGCAGATAATTATAACATTTAAATTTTGTGGAACTACACGTGTCAAAATTCATGTTTTCAGAAACATTTTAATTGTCAATCTGTTTTAGTGCATTACAAACACAATAATTACTCTTTTTATTTATTTTGAATTCCAGAACGGTTTAAGAAACACAATTATGTACATGAATTATAGGAATGAATAAAAATCACGATTTTGATCAGATATTAATATTTCCATTCCAGGTTCTGCATCCCATTGAGAACATCTTGGGAAATTTCTGTAATCGTTGAATCCATTTGTATGTGTATGCTTATAAGAAGTTTACTTGAGTAAAAAGTATTATTTAAACTAATAAATAAACAGGCCGCGATATTTCCCGGGATACATTGGGATGATCTTTCCTCGTGAGCTTTGAATCGATCCAAACTTCAAGTGGAACCTTAAGTACTAATTGCCATCATTTATAAGTATGACATCGAACAAGTTTTATGTTGACAGCTGACGGCGGAATTGAAGATAAAGTATATACTTTGTAGGACGTAAGACATTCGCTTCCTTTTGTTGATAAATACAGTTTTATACGGACCAACAGAGGGCCCTAAGACCAATTTTAGAGGTTTCTGAATTTTGATCTAAACCTCTTAAACGTCTATAAATGGTCTCTGGTGGGTCCATAAATAAAAGATATCAAATGTAGCTAATTTTCGGATCCCTGTGATATTACCATATATACATGAAAACAAGTCGATGCTTTATTTATGTATGTATGACAACAGAAACATGTACAAATGTATTGGTTTATGATAAATTGACATTTTTATCCGATTATGTGTCAAAGAAAGATTTGTTTTCCTGCACCAATATTCAGAATTTGTTAAAGGGGCAATTCACTCAGGCTATTTCTTTTACATAACCAAGAAGCAAAATATGGCATAAATGTATTGCTCTACATTTCTTATGAAACATATAACATAAAATATTGACAAATTCCACGTCATTGTTTAGTATTTTAATTAATATCGTTGAAATATCAAATCGTTGATCAATACGATTAAGCAGGTACAATATGGACGCTGTACCCATACCCGAGCCAAAGTCACGCACGTTGAACAAATACACTACATAACCACTGAGAAGGTGATAAAATGATTTTTAGGCAAGACAATTCCCCTAATAAGGTAAACACACTACTGTCAGAGCGATTTGAGCAGTTCTAGACAAAAATTGCATTACTCTACGAGCAAGGGACAGGGTTCGGCATGCAAGAAGTCCGACCACAATGTGTAATGGCGGACAGCGAGCGAGTTTGAACATCTACACACATGTCACAACCATGGGCTTTTGAGGCATATCACAGTAAAACCGACTGATCTGATTTCAATTGGAACTTGTTTTTCCCGATATATGTACACAATTTAATGTTCTCTTAGACTGAATTGTCCCTTTAAAATAACGGCAAAACACTTAATTTTTAACAAGTTTCGTCAGGATTAGTTTATGTGCCTTTTTATTCCGTGTTAACCCTTAAAGATGCTCCACCGCTGACAAATGGTATTTTTTCACTATCAAAAACAGGAGCAAACGATTTTGTATTTTTCTTCAGTTACAAAAGTTACTTACTTTACACCATTACCACCATTGAAAAGTTTGAGCTTCTCATTTTACTTCAAGTTCAAAATATGAAAAATAATTAAATGCATCCCGAAAAAATTCCGTGGCACTATATCCTATATGGAATGAAGTAATGATTGCGCATGCACCAAAGGCGAACTAAATTATCTGATGTTATTTTTTGTGCTAATTAGGCATATATGTACACGATTAAACGCCAATTATTGTTCAAATGATGAATATCATTTATGCTCTGTCGGCGGTGGAGCATCTTTAATATTAGGACTTTTCCTTAGAATTCCAATTCGATCAGAAAAATCAAGTATTCTGCCGTAAAATTAAGTATTTTTCTGTCCGCTGTCGCCGCCGTGACGGCTGACTAACAAACCATCAGAGGCTATCAGTTACAAGTACCCACCTTTGTTTACATGCACGGCTATCTAATGCTACAAAGTCGGGGTCAAACTTTTCCGATGCGACAGTGAAATTAACACATTCGGCGATAGAATTAAATATTTCGTCGGTTATATTAATACTTTCTGCGCTAAGATTAACAGATTTTCTGACTGACGTTGGTAATTATCGAGCGGACGCGCCGAGCCGTGACGGCCGAGTACACACGGCTTGCACAGGTAAACATTAGGTTTGTGGAACGGGCCAAGCTATCCGATTGTAGACTACCCCTGTTTACGTCATGCATGCACTAAAACTACTTTATTTTTCTCTAATTCTTGCTACCTGGCGAAACATGCATTTTCAACCTTTTTTTCGGGAGAGTTCCGATACGAGCGGTAAAATATGAATTACTGTTTGTACTGATGTGAATTGTGTTGATACTAAATGCTGTTCGAGGTTCTCGTTTCAGATATCGTAAGACCAGAGAAGAAGATCGAAGAAAATACCAGGCTGACGTTATGATGCAAAACTTATCAGCTGAAGAGGATTAATCTTGAAATAAATGAAATTATACGACATAAGTTCACGTGTTAATTTTTACCAATTTCCAATTTGTAAAGCTTGTCTACACACCTTGTATACATGGCTTCGATCTGCGATTGAAGACGATTCTGTAGTTCTAGATCATTGATATTCAATTAATATAGTATACAAATGTACCTGAGGTTCTCGTTACAGATATCATAGTGTAGGACAAGAGAAGATCGAAGGAAATACCAAACTGACGTCATCACTGGTGTTAACTGTTGAAAAGCTGAAGAGGACAATGAAATTGATCGTGTTGATTTTTTTACATCCCTGAAAAACTTTGATATATTTTCCCTATAAATGGACTTTTGTAACACCAATCACACAGAGTTCCTTTGATGTGGTCACAGGTAACCTTCAACCCCTCACCGATCTGTCGACACCCGAATGCCAATCCCACTCGAAACTTCCAACGAATAACAATGGATTTCATCAGACCTATATCACGCTTGCGCGTCATTGCGTAAAGAAATCAATCTGATCATCAAATCTATTACAACATCTGTCAGTCTGGTTTAGAACTAATGTACCTAATTTGATCAGTAATTAAAATAGTGATACCTCTGCAAACTTTGCATTTTATTACTGATTATCCATACATCAAATTACAGATAACATATATACAAGTATTATCTATAAGTATCATATTTTAATATTAATGAATTAAGTGTATATCTTAATCAGTGCCGTCTATGAACAATACCTTTTAGAAAACAATTAGGGGCGTAATTAAATGCTCGACATATCATTGAGTAATAATACAAAGATTTTTTTACTATATACAGTTGAGTTCTGGTGATTTTTATGAACGTATTAATCAGTATCAATTTCTAAAAATATCGAAGAAATGTCTGCATCCTCGACTCACTCGTGTCACACAAACGCCACCGCCCCATGTATACAGACCGCACACCCCTCCCCGTCATGAAATAACTATCCACCCAGCGTGAACCATGACGACCTTTCTGTTCCTGTCAATTTTATCAGTACCTGGTCATCACGTGTGCAGCCACGCGTAAACTGTAATATGGTGTGTTTTATTTAAGTGACTGCGGACCAAATCGAGTTACCAACAGAATTTAACAACTTTTCATTTCAAAATACAAGTCAACGTATTATGAGATATTTTATATAAAGACTAAATGGTAATATTTCAAAATGAAAAAAAAAAGTTTCACGTTCTAATATACGACTTTTCAGGACACGCACGTCTTTGTTTATCTACTACACTAAACCCAGATATATGCACGATTTTAATAGATTAAAAAGAAACTTTCTATCTAATTACAGTTTTTGGTTTTGGAGTCCTTGACTATTCATTTAGGTACGACGATGTGTTCCGATAAGAATTAGATAAAATAAATAGTATTGTAAAATATTAGCACACAGTTGTGTAGTCGTACTTATGGTACATGTGTACTTTTGGTACATGTTCTTCGACTACTATTTTATGGTGTATGGGGAACTGGGAAGATTCCCACTCGAAGTAAATATCAAACTGAGAATGCTGTGTTTTTGGAATAGACTTATACAAAATGAAAATAAATTAAGTAGAATACTTTATAAACTAATCTCGAAGTTACATTTCGAAGGAATATACACATTTTAATGGATATCTTTCATTAAAAATATTTTTGACGAATCTGGTAAGTCAAATATCTTCGTCAATGAAATACAAATGATTAACAGTTTTTATAAATTAAAGTTTTATGAAACAGCGCCTTCAAGATCAGTTTATACAAAAATGGTTCTCAGGTGTGGAAAACTCCTCAAGAGACAGACTTATCTAATATATAAAAATGAATTTGGATTTGAAAATTATCTTATAAAATTATCGGAAATGAATAGAGTATACATAAATAAATTCCGTACATCAAATTTAAAAATTCCAATGGAGACTGGAAGATGGCGTAATGTTGAGAAACGTGAAAGAATATGCCATTTATGCAATGAAAATATCGGGGATGAATTTCACTATCTTTTGTATGTAAACACACAAGAAATAAAAAAAAATATACGTATTAAAATATATCCCACAGTATTATTATAGTAATCCCAGTCTTCATAAGATGGGTGGCTTTAATAGGTATTTGTAATATCCAATTATTGAAGAAGGTGTCTCTATTCATTAGAAAAATTATGGTATTTTTGTAGATGTGAATAGTATTGTTAATTTTCAAATTAATTTTCCATATTTTAGTAATTGGTAATGATATATATTATCCATCCTGCCACGTGCAGTTAAAAATGTATCTTGTATAATCCATGTAACACATTTTAATGTGTCTGGGAGACTATAATGAAATCTTTGAAACTATCTTCTGAGTTGCAGTGACATGGATTAATTACATATTAGAGTACCCGTACACTGGTTAGGCAAGTCTGTGAATTAAAAGCACGACAGGTGGGCTTTCCACGTGTTTTCGTGAGGTATGGCCCCGTTGTCTTGGTCACGCTAGAACCCCGCGGCGATTTACATGCCAAGCCACGCAACCGTATTAGTTCTCAGGTAACTTTCTGGGTACGACTTCGCCAATTTTCGTTATGGGTTCGTTGGAATGGCCACGCGTGTGATTTAGAGAGTTGCCGCTGGCGGTTAATCGCCAACCTTTGTCCATGGTCCGTAAACATGAGGTTAAAAGAGAAATTTTAGTGATAGATTGGATTAAATATCCCTCTTGCTAAATAACATTTTTGTGAGAAATCGATTTTTATTTTTTTTATATATATATATATATATATACAATTAACCAGGCAATTCACGCTAAAAATATGTATATAACCAGAAATATAGTTCCATAAATGCACACGATGCAATAAAACACGTAACGCAATGAGTCGGTGGATTTTATGAATAGTAAAGAAATTTGTAAAGTGAGTTTGACCAAAAGACATAACGGCCGAGTATAAAATAATATATATCATTACTGGGTTTGCGCTGGTGTTCCATAACTGAGGTCCTCAGATTGAATGGGGTCCTTTTAATACATCCTTGATATACAAAGTTCATTTGTTCATTTTTTTTATTTCAAGTTTAATACGATCTTTGATCAATCTAAATGATTCAACCTGCGGGCCGATTATAAACAATCAGGTAAAAAGTGGGTTTCAAAAGTATTTAGTGTTTCATGTATATCGACAAAACACATGAAATTAATGAGAATAATTAAAACAGATGACATGGGTCGTTTAGCTGTACTTTTTTTGTAGATCAATCGATACAATCCATAAATATCTTCATAATTCCTTCCACGGTAAAAAAATGTGTGAGTCCATATTCGTCATATCTTCTAGGTCCAAAATCTGCTGCATAAAGTCCATGAATACATTATTGTTTTTGTCAAAACTGCATACTACTTTTAAAACCACTGCTCCGTTAAATCAGTATCGTTTAGTACAGTAGTTGAGTGATGACATGCTGTGAGAACACGTGGACGACATTACATCTTTTGCTTATCCGTACAGTTAATTGAAAGAAGTCTACAAATAGTCAATTAAAGAAGTCGTATCACCTGACTGGCTATAATGTTTAAAATTGTCTGAAAAATGAACATTATTCTTTATGAAAAATGTCACCGTGCCTCATGGGCTATGTCATGAATACTATTACCCAATCACATAACAAGCGTACCTTGATTGGTATTAATTGACTCCGCCCCTTGTCATCACTTCTCTCGCTGAATCTTGAATTGAAATTTTTTTCAATTCATTTTATTCCGACCCGACTTCAGTAACAAGCGGCCCTTTAATGACCTGGGGGTTGTTTTTTTCTGTGGGCTTTGTCGTTTATCTTCATAATTTTGAAGGGGGACTTCTAACACGACCATGAAGATTTGTCTCATACTGTTTTAGAGCTGATATTTCGCGATGACATAGTGACCTTGATGATGCAACATATCGATTTGATATGGTCCAAAGCTAGCTCGTGGAGTGACCGCATTTGTGTTAGGTACTTGAACACAACTAGAAGTGACTGGTTAGCTTGACAAATTTGGACGTTTACTAACCTAAGAATACGGATGTAATATATAGTAACTAGTACTAAGGGTCTATTTATACAGGATTTTTTTAGCAGAGACTTAGCTAGAACTGTAAATATAGTAACTGAAAACTATATATATTCCACGCTCAGTTGCACAGCACATGCGATACGGTAGCGATACAGTGACAGCGATACCGCCAGTCGACTATATATTGGGAGCCGTGCTCTCGTTATGGGTGAGTGGTCAACACACTAGCGAAGCTTGCCCGCTGGCTCACTGCGCTGTCGCCGTAGGGGGTCAATGAGAACAATAGGCAGTGGTATTTCCACGAAAAAAATAACGCTTTCAAAACAAAATAACGTTTCCAACGATACTTGTAACGTGGTCACGTAAATAATCACATGTTCTGTTGATGCTAACAAAGTTTCACATGAAAATAACTTAACATTCTGGCAATAACATGGGAAACAAAATCATTAACAATCATTGCTGACACTAACACGTGAAATGAAATGAATAACAATGCAAAATAAATAATAACATCAGCCACTAAATCTAACATCATTTAAAAAAGACAAACGCATGCAAAGATAGAGATAACACAGCAGCAAAAATATAACGTGTGCTAGAAAATGATAACATGCTTTTAGTTTAAGATAACTAAAATTTTGATAATAACAGTAAAACAGATATAACCAACATAAATATTTCAAAAATCACGAATATGGTTAAAATAACAGTTTAAGAACGAAAATTAACAGAACAGGGCTACCAGTGACATATAGGCCTATAAACAGCATCTAGATGAAACTAGGGCACCTGACTTGTGACACTGTCCAGGGAATATAGATTGTCCAACACAGGTAATTATGATGTCATGACACTTTGAGTAACATATTAAAGAATAGAAAAATAATGAATATTTCTTAATTGCCTTAATCTTTTCTTAAAACTATATTTCTTTTGTATGAAGTGGTTCCGTCGGCCATATAATTTCCCATAATGCATTGTGTTTTTCATTTAAATATTACTATAGACAAAGAAGGAATGAAATATATTTTAATTCCTCAAAAATACAGTTTATGTCTGTTTGTCGCCAAGTTTTATCAGTTCCGTCCTTATCTATAACTACATGTCTGTGCCAAATTTCATTGCTGTTAATGGTGTATAACTTGAGATATCCTGTTCACAAGGTGATTTTCAAAACTAGGGGGTATGCTATAAGCTACGTACGCTCCATCGTGCTAAAAATGACATCCTAAATCGATGTATTGAAAAAAGTTGGGGAAAAAATGAATAATAAAAAAAAAATCTAAAAATAGTCATTTTTGGTAAACTTTGACCTAATAGCGAGCTTTTTAACAAGACATATTTTGTGGAAACATGTATTGGGTAAAAGTTAGATATGTCCATTTCCTACAATAAAATACCTTCATATTTGAAATAGCTTTCATACTTTTTGAGTTATAGCAATTTTTGTGTTTTTAGGTTTTACGTCATGGCGGCCATTTTGGAATTTTTGACCTACTGAATTTTGTTCATGGAACACCTTCAGATACATAGTTTAAACATACTGAAATTATCTTTATCCTATGTCTTACCGTTTGACCGATAGAGCGTTCACAAAAACAGGAAGAAGAATAAGAAACTTAACGAAAACAATAGGTCTTTTCACAAATGGTGAAAAGCCCTAATTATATTATTCTACAGATGTGTGAAAAGCCTAAAAATTCCATTTAAATTCTTAGTTATTTTAAGTTAAGGTTAACAAATTAAGTTTATTAAATTCAATAAACAAAATTAAAACTACATTAAATGGCACATATTAAATGGATTCTATCAAAGCACATTCATACAGTTTGATTTTAAAGATTGAATTTCCACATGATCATACATATAGTACAACATCTTTACACATACATTTCTATCTTATAGTTCAAATTCTGCCATATAAATTTCTTTCATTAAGCATTTTGAAATCTCCCATATAAATTATTTATTCTATTTCATCCTATTAAATGAAGTAGCATCTGTTTGATATTTTTTATACAAATTTACAAACAAAGAACGATTTCATTCAGCGGGTTTTTACAAAATAGACATTTTAGAGTTATGGTAAAACCAAGCGAAATCTGCAAAGTGTAGAGCAAGAAAATCAATGATAATATGTATGTTTATATCTTTGGTTTAATTGTAATACATTTTATCAATATGATTATGACACTTGTAATAAAGTCAAGAAGATGAATTACATTATGTGATATTATTCTCATTTGTCCCTTGGAAACAAATGATTTCTCCAATATAATTTACAGAATATATTTATAATTTACAGAATATATTCAAATTTCTGGACATGCATCTTATATTTCTCCATCCACAATACTCCATGGTGCTATAAAACACTGTCGTTGTTATAGCAAAACTGAAGGCAGTTCAGGAGAGAAAACAACTGAACAATACAAGGCCTGCAAAGACTTCCTTTAAAGACTACTGAGACAATGCCACCTAAATTCAAAGCCACACAGTTATTGACAGTGTACCATTATTTAATTATTTTAATATACATCAATAGGACCAATGACTGACAGTGTACCATTATATAATTATTTTAATATACATCATAGGACCAATGACTGACAGTGTACCATTATATAATTATTTTAATATACATCAAAGGACCAATGACTGACAGTGTACCATTATATAAATTATTTTAATATACATCAAAGGACCAATGACTGACAGTGTACCATTATATAATTATTTTAATATACATCAAAGGACCAATGACTGACAGTGTACCATTATATAATTATTTTAATATACATCATAGGACCAATGACTGACAGTGTACCATTATATAATTATTTTAATATACATCATAGGACCAATGACTGACAGTGTACCATTATAATAATTATTTTAATATACATCAAAGGACCAATGACTGACAGTGTACCATTATATAATTATTTTAATATACATCAAAGGACCAATGACTGACAGTGTACCATTATATAATTATTTTAATGTACATCAAAGGACCAATGACTGACAGTGTACCATTATATAATTATTTTAATATACATCAAAGGACCAATGACTGACAGTGTACCATTATATAATTATTTTAATGTACATCAAAGGACCAATGACTGACAGTGTACCATTATATAATTATTTTAATATACATCAAAGGACCAATGACTGACAGTGTACCATTATATAATTATTTTAATATACATCAAAGGACCAATGACTGACAGTGTACCATTATATAATTATTTTAATATACATCAAAGGACCAATGACTGACAGTGTACCATTATATAATTATTTTAATGTACATCATAGGACCAAACTATCTGTTTATCTGTGGTCGCACACATCTACATGTAGCCTTCAGTTTTACTATGAAATATTCTAGGAGTGAATACAGAGACATTAACCCCTGGAATATCAAGAAAGACATTTTTTCAACAAAAATAAAATCTTAGACAACTACAAGTACATGTATAGGTATAAATAAACTGTTCGAAAAATAATCCACAAAACATACAACAATTATATAACAAATTAACCTGAAATTACTGATGTGTGACGTGTACCCAGTGTAACACAACAGTATGTATATGTAACATCGTGTTTACATGTGCAAAATCAATTTCGCACTAACATTTATTTGAGAAAGGATATGTATGTTTGAAAGATTTTGATGATGATTTTAATGTATAATATTATATTTAATTTTGATAAAGATTGTATTGTACAATATTATATAATTGTGTTATAACTAGGTTTCTCTGTTAATTACATTATAGCCAGGTTTTCTTGAGTAAAGCTATCCTCTCATTGTGACCAGCTCCTCAGATGACGTTGGGTGAAAATGGCGACCGTATCATCAAAATGTTTCTTGGTGGCCCCCATTTTGATGGCCACTGCAAATCCTTGAAGCATCTCATCAACACCCTGCCCGA
>NW_027187952.1:0-54836 GCF_041381155.1 Argopecten irradians | reverse complement strand
TGCTGCCTTCCCATTAACCAATGACTAACCATCTCTTCAGAGACTCGTGGAAGGCATTTTTTCTGCACTGTGAGATATATCTATTTGACAACGGTCATTTCGACCCAACAATACAAATATAGATTAGGGTTTGTTTAATGATCTTTTGCGCGAGGATAATTTCGTCCCCCTGAAAAATTAAGTCAAAAGACAGTGTTCTCTAAATTCTTGTCAGCAGTTTTAGCAGTAATCGGGTGTTGCCCAAAGCGAAACCTTATTCAATCATGGACCATTTTATGAACCTTTTTATGGGATGCATGTTAGATACACTCTTTTTAAGCGAGTCGCGAGTTACACGGTGTTGAGGACTTTCTACGATTGTGATGCTATTCATTGCATTCGCATACCGGCTTTCCAGCACCTCTATTTTACACCGAGCTACTGTTTACCAAAACGTGCACTATTGCGCCTGGGTCGATGTGACTTTGGCGGACAAAACCAATTCTTTTTTTTATCTATGGACTCGTTTCTGTAGTTTCAGTGTCATAAATATTTTACTTGAACGTTGTTCATATCTATTTCATGAATTCTTCATGGCATTTATGTTGACGGGGTAAATAAATTTAACATTTTGGACAGATATGTGGACACTTAAATACACGAAAAATCTTGCAAACCTGTTTCGTCTCATATTTTTCATTAATGTATTCCACATGTACAGAGGACCGGACTGAGAGTATTCGATGTACAAAATGGCAGCCGTAAAACGTCACGTGTTCATCTCGCTAGGAAAATAAAAACTCTTTATAAAAAATATTTGTGCTTTTTGATACTGAACCTTAATAATTTGTTTGATCTGACCACTTGGACTTTCGTTCGTTCCTTCAGACGATCGGGATACGATTGGTGCTTAAACAACTTGTAATGTATTCTACATCAATGACTTGTGAATTGCCAGATATTTTGTGATTGCGTCAAAAAGTTTCTGTTTTGGATTATTGATGTTGGTTGACCACTGTTTTTTAGTTCGTTATTTTTGCTGTTAATAGGACGTTTAATAGATCAAACAAACAAATCAAACAAAAGTTTTAAACACACAATTTTCAGATAATATTTACATAAGAACATTGTGGGGGCCTTTTCTTAAAACGGGAATACAATGGTATGTAAAAATATTCAGACACACATACACAGAGCCTTGTGAAACCGGAGCAAATCGTCCCTGTTGAAAAATGTAGTTTTGAGTTTGTCGAAGTGTCTCGCTAAAACTGGCCACAAATTCTCTTCACCAAATTTCAATCATATTTATAGCTAGTAAATGATGGTATCCAATTATACCTGCAAACAGAACAACACTCCATGAAGGGGTCAATACACACCAAAAATCAACACGTGAAATGTTTCTCGGTGTAGACCGCGGATACAGATGCCGTGCTGGCCGGTTATGCCTCGTTCTATTTCGTCCACCAAATAAAAATATCTGTTGTCATTACCGATTCACGGTTTGACTTTCATCAGAAAAAATAACATCTTTCCAAATAGGTTTTCTACAGTCAGATTTCATTTATCCAAAGCAAAATGTTCACACTTGTTTCCTCAAAATTGACTTCCAACGCAACAGACCATGGATTTTTCTTCACTAACCTCAAAACGGTATCCATGATTTTTTAAATTATGGTTCAGATTAGTTTTTACTACTAACCTGTAACATCATTTACAGATTTCCCTGAAGTCCATTTAATTCGGCTGTTCCTGTTATGTCATCCAAACGTTTTTTCTCCTATTTTCTGCGCACAACTTTTAAGAGCCTTCTCTGGTCCCGATACTGTCAAAATATGGACGCTACTTCAACATCGATGTGTATTTCAATGTTTTCCTCGTCTCACATATCTGTTATCACAAATATCTGAAATTGTAGATTTTGGGTATTGACTAATCCTAATCTGGCAACAATTTGTGATTGTTTTATCCCACACTTTCTATCATCGTTTACGACCGCTTTTTCTTAGAGCCTGGATGTCCACTTCATTTCACTCATTGAAACAACCCATAGTTATTTCCGTGAATTCCTTGCGATTTCCGTCTGCACACGGACGGTAAATTATATTTACCGCCACATACATTAACGCATGTACGTCATCCTTTCCGATGACGTATACGATGACGCGAACCCAAGCCTCCAAACTGCGATTTATTCACGATTCTTGACGCGCGCAGCGCGGAAATTTAGCAGTATATTATCACGACTCGTTTGTCCGAATACTTCTGTCCGTACTCTGTAGGTATAAATGAAGCTTTGATATTGTCAATAACGTTGCTGATAATTCTTATACAAGATTTGATGCACAAAAAATGCTTCAATTACGGTTATAGTCATCGACAGGTAGAACTGTTCCGAGAAATGGTTTTGTTTAATACCTGGTATCCTATCAGTTAAAAAACGTATTATACTGGTAAAAATGGGCTGAGGTTAAATACTTTCTCAATCTGGGGACTAACGGTCGGTCTTAATTCCCACGTTTCCCATAACCTGATAGCGTTTTTGGTGCGTTAATCGTTTGATCGCGTCATTACATATACTATCATAGTCACTGACAGTCGGCCACAAGGCGTTATCAGAGCATCACAAATATATGCAATCTGATTAAAAATACATATCCTTATAACCCACTCCGTTATACCTCTTATACAATATGTGCAACCAAGAGTTACTTTTTATTCTTTTATTCCGATATCAGGATTTGAATTTCCGTTATCAAAATTCAATTCCGATATTTGAAATTCTAATTCCGATATCGGAAATTCTAATTCTGATATCGGAATTAGAACAAAAATTCTTGATATCAAAAATTCTAATTCTGGAAGATCGAAAAATTCAATACTCCCGTGATATCAGAATAAAAGAATAAAATGTTAACTTGGCTTGCGCATATTGATCAGAGATATAACGTCCTTGGCCCATGGGTTCATTACACCACACTGAGTTTAATGAAGATCCGTGGAACGGTTTAAACAGTTTAATCGTTGTCCAATCTGTTTTGGGACATTACACACGGACGGACACCACATTCGCCTTGCTATTTATCCCCTTGGCGAGGGTTTTAAAAAAAAAAAACTCCCATTCGAATTCACCCCAAATTACCATTCAGATAAAAAAACCATTTTCATCTACAACAGAATACATAGGTTCAAATACATACAACCACATTCTCCACTATATCCATGTTTTTTTTTATATGGACATATGTTGAGCACTGAGACTCCTTGCACATACTCCCTAAGACTGTGCCACACTGTCTCGCCTTAAAATTTGGAGCCTCCAATTCTTGGAAGACTTTTGGCATACAAGGGACCCCACTCTTCCAAGATTAGACTGGGGGTGATTTGTTAATGATGTGGTCTTCTAATTGTGAAGACTCCAATCTGATTTAAATTGAGATGTCTTCCGACATCTTTCTAGATTGGACTTGGGATGATCGTTCATCGGGGTACTCTGGAAAGTTGAAAGTGTTGGCAATTATTTAATTAACTTTTAATAAGACGAGCTCCCGTCTTCACCAAAATGATAAAGTTTTTTGAACAGTAATATTCCTTGTAATAGCGCCAGCCTCGATCATCACCACTAAAAATGTGGAAAAAACGATTTCCCCCTCTATTATTTTCTCCCCGTTAATTACCGCACATCCTTCGCTAATCGCCATCCAGGCCCTCGGGATCATTACAATACAGAAATAATCCAATCCACAAACACGATATCTTGGTCTAGATGTATATTTTAAAGCATTCCATTCCTGTCCTTCTTGTTGAACCGCCACCCACGCTAATATCGCCTATATTGCGCTGGACTGACGGTGGCGGTATATCGAGATGTTACTGTATGTTATGATATATTCTTGGTTAACTAAAAAAATGATGTGTATGCATGTTTGGTGATAATACCACAGATTGATTATTGAGACACTAAAAGACTACCCCATGTGCGATTTAAAGGCCTCAATTGGGTGTCAAAATTTCAATGTTATATTTTTGTAATATTAATATGGACAACGCATGACAGAACAACGTCTTACTTTCAATAGGTCTACTGAACAAATTACCTAAAACTAATATATATATATGCTTCTGTTCAAGCGGGACAATTTAATGACTGATAATCACAATACTTATCTTGTTATTTTCTAGATTTGAAGTTAAAGGTTCAATCAAGTCTCCATCTTGCATCGATTCCAAGAACTTTTCAGGAATATCTAGTAATTTTTGCAA
Source organism: Argopecten irradians (assembly GCF_041381155.1). NCBI lineage: Eukaryota > Metazoa > Mollusca > Bivalvia > Pectinida > Pectinidae > Argopecten > Argopecten irradians. The sequence goes on along the minus strand of NW_027187952.1, from coordinate 50,594 downwards.
GTCATTCAGAAAGATGGTGAGTTTGTCTTCTTTGTCACTTTGAATGATGCAGACAGCATACGCATACAATGTGGTTTCATCAGTTCCTTCTCTATACTGTGGACAATTACCACGAACAGTTACTTTTTCTTCTTGCAGCCTACAAAATATTGTTTTATGAATAAATACACACACAGTGATGACATTTTATATGTTAAAAATATAAAATTATGTTTGAAGATACTGATCCAATACGAGTAATTAATATAAAAACTGTATGGTCCCTCACAGATCTGTGACATACCTATAGAATGAACCACTAAATAATCCAGTCGTCAAATATTCCGGAAAACTCATAATCGGATGATGGTATGTCGTCACGTGTCAACAAAAAATCAAGGGCTGCTTCCATAATATAACAAACAAACCTCGCACTCGTTCCACACCACATACATGGACTGCCGTCCATACATGACCCTGACTCTTAATGGGACGTTAAGTAATAATTATCCAAACACACAACAAAATTTTCCTTGAAATATGTCACAGAACCTTTATATACAAGAATCTCCACAGCTACATGGATATCTAAATTCGATCCATATTCTTGCGATGGGCTTTCGAATAAATATCCATAAGTCTATACCAACTATGAGCATTATCCTCTAGCACTACCAAGGCATTGATACTCTGTAGTTCTGTAGCTTCACCACTGTAGGCATGGATATCTAAATTCAATCCCAATTCTTGGGATGGGCTTTCAAATAAATATCATAATTCTATACCAACTATGAACATTATCCTCTAGAACTACCAAGGCATTGGTACTTTGTAGTTCTATAGCTTCACCACTGTAGGCATGGCTTTCTTAATTCAATCATAGTTCTTGCCAATCTGATTAAAATACAGATCCTTATAACCACTCCGTTATATAAAGGCGTAGTGATAATAAGGATCTGTATTTTAATCAGATTGAGTTCTTGCGATGGGCTTTCCAATGAATATCCATAATTCTATACCAACTATGAGCATTATCCTCTAGCACTACCAAGGCATTGATACTTTGTAGTTCTATATCTTCACCACTATAGGCATGGATGTCTTAATTCAATCCTATTTCTTGCGATGGGCTTTCCAATAAATATCATAATTCTGTACCAACTATGAACATTATCCTCTAGCACTACCCTACCAAGGCATTGGTACTTTGTAGTTTTATAGCTTTACCACTGTAGGCATGGATGTCTTAATTCAATCCTTAATCTTGCGATGAGCTTTCCAATAAAAATCCATAATTCTATACCAACTATGAGCATTATCCTCTAGCACTACCAAGGCATTGATACTTTGTAGTTAGAATTGTACCTGCTGCCCCTATTGCATGATCGTAAAAGGCGACTAAATTTAGGATCTTATCTTTTCTCTTCTTCCTAACTGACTTTATCTTTCCTAATGCCTCCCTTGTCACCGCCTCACTTTTGGCCTTGAGTTGAGCGTTCGCCCCTGTGAGGAAGGCTCTGGGTTCTGTCCCCTGGCCGAGACACACCAAAGTCTATAAAAGTGGTAGTTTCTGCTCTTGCTTAGCGTTCAGCATACAGGGAGTGGGACGACTGGTTCGCCCGTTGTCAGTATAATGTGACCGGGTGGGGTGTGTTGCTTGGTGTCTTCGGCGGCATGCTTCAGTGATATAGCACTATAAAAAGGGCAATAGTTCCACTATACAAGAAGACATAACATGAATATACCGCAGTCTCCCAAAACACGCACCTCGCACAACATACACGCAACACACCGCATACATGGGAGGCCGTCCTTACATGACCATAGCTGTTAATAGGACGCTAATTAATCAAACAAACAAATTTTTGGAAGACCTAGCCAGAGTGCTGTGATTAATGGCTTTACAAATAAAACTGCTGTGTCCAGCACTCTCTTTCATAAGGCACTACCAAGACATACTTTGATATATCATTACCCCTTCCCTTGAATATTTTTTTAGTGCAAGAGATATGCCAGACCATGCGAAATATGATTTTTTTTCACAGGACATTCGGTCTGGTGAACTCTGAATGTTTACCAGACCGGGAAAAATTTCACAGGACATTTCGGTCTGACAAAAAATTTAACGGTTTACCGGACATTGAGTCTGTTTCTGATATACATTACATGCCTTACAATACTATTACATTTTTATTTCCAGGTGATAAGAGTCTTCCTGTGTATAAGATTAATCCAGCTGTAGTGTTTGGCAATGTTGTCAACAAAATACAACAAAATTTCAAACAGTCATTTCATCCATACCCTTTATTCTTAAAACTATTACTATTTTGGAGCTCCGCCGCTTTTTTCGTGACCAACAACAGCCGTGATCTTAGCATTCTTACAACCTGTTTACAAAAGTGTTATTACCTCTCAGGTTAGCTGATGTACTCGTATTGTGCATACGATAATGTTCGATGCAGATTTTGCATGTCATCGAGTTAGTGGAGAAATCGAGGTCAAGCCATGGTCTTCCGTCTTGCCACTTACTACTAACACGACGAGAAGGTCGTTTTTCCTCGTACTTCTTGTTAGAAGCCTGTTTTTTAGCTTCTCGTTCCGGTGTTGAAGCCCTACGCTTTAAAGATTTGCCGGGTATAGCCCCGTCGATAATATCGTTAAAATGGCAACTGGCGCAGCATTGATAAAACACCTTTCAAGCGTGTTCGGGACATGGACACTGGGTAGATCTAATACCGGACTAAGTCACGGTCCAGAAACTTTACACCTCGTTACGGTTCCGTCAGCCCCCCCAGACGGCAAATTAACCTGACATTGTCCGATGGACCGGAACGTACTTTCGCGTTGGTCTGGTGTACTCCGTACTATTATTTTCCTTGACGGGTTGTTGAGTATGTGGACTATCCGCTAATGCAAAGATTCCAACAGAGGCGTACGGGGTCGCACATGATTACCCGGAAGTACAGTGTCTTAATATTGTATTTCGCTCGATTGATTTAGCACGGAACACATAAAACTTTCAAAAAATTATATTAAGGATATAACTTGTCAGCGATTTTTTCTTACTAATAATTTAACAGAGACCATTTCACAGTGCATAAAAACATTTTGTTTTTGTGTAAACTACTAAGCGGCGTATCATTTCTAAACTACTTGCAACACGGTAACGATATTCTATGTGTTGCTTATAATTGACGTATTTGTAGCTTGTTCTAGTTCAGAAGCTAAGATCGCGGAGCCAGGCTGAAAATCATGAACACTGCTTTATTGGCACGTCAAATTCACGTAAGTACAATGGATTTCTGGGGAGATAAAACTTGAAGGGGTAATAACTAATATACCAGAGTCTGTTACGGAGGGGAGAACTGGTTATTATCAACATCCTCCCTTCTTTAATGGTAATAGATTGATTTTATCTTCTAAATATTAATAGCAAATAAGACAGTAAATCCACTATCTAAACTTACAAGGTCTATCACTTTATAATAACTTAACGTTATGACACTGATTTGCTCAATATGATTAATCATTACCGCATCACATATAAAAACCACTCACGTTATATAAAGTGGATGTTACATTATCACATAGTGAAGGTCACGTCCAGATTGACCTGTTATTTACCACGTGGGTCTTAATATAGGAATACATTATATACCAAACTGGTATCATCACATTGAAAAACGATATTTCGGTCACTGTACAAATAAATATAACAATTACCACTTATTGTGCCATCTTTGGGCGAGATGCACTACGTAAACCTCAAAATTATTCTGAACAGGTTTTTTCAAAAACTATTGCATCCCTGATATTCTACTGTCAAACTATTGAAATGTAGCCAATTTGATTGGACAATTTCACCATCAACGGTCACCTGGACATGAACACCCTATTGGGTTTTGATCAGATTCCTATTTTCAATATCGCGAGTAGTGTTATAAGGAATATGTATTTTAAATCAGATTGTTGATTTTGCATATAGACATGTTCATTCACGGTTAACGTCACTTGATACTGAGTAATTAACACCTTTTAACTCGAAAAAAATTAGACCAAGACCCTAGATTGAGATCATCTGTATATTGGATTACACGCTCGGAAATTTTTGTTTATTATTGCAATTGCTGAATGTTCCTATGACCATTTGTGTGTTTTTACAATACAATATGGGGAACGAAAGTCCTTTGATAATTATAAAGAGTGCGCGCTATTTCCCGTTCTGGGCACTCTTTCTAATTTGCGAATAGAGTTTTCATGCTTTGGCGTCCTGGGAGTGTCTGGACTTACTGCATGATAACCTTGTCGTCGGTCATCACAGTACTGAGGTTTTCTAACTTTTTTAGCACTCGCTGGTTATGACTGCTAGTTTGACACATCTCGTACTAGACTATCTACATCTAGCGTACCCTTTACTCGCAACGGGGATATATCCACAAGCAAATGCTCATCAAATGGGTCCTTGGTCGAATGTGTTCCAAGATTACGTTTTTATTCTACACTCCAATCAAATGTTCATTTAGGATCTTAACGTACGCTGACCGTGATTATTCAGACAAACAATTATCACCTCGTTTCCACTCTGTTGGCCTTCGGAATGGTGATAATACCAGAACTTGGTCAATTTTTCAAGTTGGGACTAGTTTTTTTGGTTTTCTATGTCTTAACGCCCATTTTCCTTCACGAGACTGTCTTGCGTTTCTTCGCGTTTTGCTTGTCGGTATACACGAGTTTCTAAGTGTTGATTGTCATGGAAGTTTGTGTTGTCTGTTTAGTATGTATGTAAGGTGCGGAGCCAGGCTGGAAAGAAACATAAATTGGCTTTAAATGGAAGCTCAAACTTCAGATATGTAACAACAGTATTCTGGGAGTTTTCTCTAAGGGTGATATCTCAATAATACAGAGTCTGATACGGAGTAATCCTGGATATTAGAAACAATAAAGCATACTGTTACAATACGCCAGTTGTTTCAAGTGTTTATACTAGTCAATGTAGAATATAAAATCAGTTTGACAAAGGTAATATAAACTTGTTAGTTACAGCAACACATTTTATTTGCATTTCTTCATTCATACTAGGATCCTATGTCGTGTTTTTGTTGTTGTTTGTCTCTAGATTTTAGTTACGATACGTCACTCTTAACCGCTATGGTAATGTAAGGCGGGCCTCCCTTGTATGCGGTGATTGTGTTGCGTGTATGTTGTAGCGCGTTGCACACGATTGCGTTTACTAAACCATTGTGACCATTAGACCGCACATTTGGTGGAGTTCTAATTTATATTTGATATTAATGAAAATTACATAAACAAGCACTGTTGCTTGTTGTAGGTGAAAACAAAATTAAAAAAAAACAGCTTGATGAATATCTGAGTCTAAAGTGGTACTGCTGACGATCCTAGGTATCTTATGTTTACACAACGCCTAGTTCAGGCGTTGAAGCATTGTAGTACCAGTCTAGGTTGTTAATTCACTCCATTGCAGGTCACTGTGCACTCGCAGACAGCTGGTACAGAGTTTGTGTTCTTAACGTGATCGCGGCGTACGTCTTGATTGTTAAACGAGATAGCGCAATGTTTATACGTCAGGAGATGTAATGAGTGGATTATATAATAGTATTATACACTCTTTTATTGTATGATAACAGACGAAGGAACTTCAGACAGTGTAATCTTCACATTTTAATGTTGCCTGGGAGGAGTGATTTAGAGAGTAGAACACGGAAAAGGTATTGTTTATTACGCAAATTACAACTAAGAGGCACCTCGTAGAAAACCTATTCTACCTTGCTAATAAGTCCCCTTAGGTTAATTGAAGCGAAAAAGTGTCATACGTACTCCTGTTTGCTAGTAGGATGATGTGTCTATATAGCGGTAAATTTGTAAGCGTAGGAATGTATTCTTGATCCGTTTGCACATTTTATTGTCGCAAATAGACTCCAGAGACATATTTTCTAGTTTCGTTTTTCGTTATAATAAATTTTGGACACTCTGCATGGCTTTTGGGGCTGTCTTAAGACACTTGCCTACCTGCCTGACACCCTATTGCATGACTCGTAACTACGGCGACTATATTTTAGGATCTTATACTTTTCTATTTCTTCAATAACTGACTATATCTTTACATTTATGCCTCCACTTCGGCACCGACATAAATATTTGGCCTTGAGTTGAGTCGTTCGACCCTAGTGAAGGGAAGGCTTCTGGGTCTTAGTCAACTGGCCGTGGACACTCAAAAGTACTTATAAATAGGTGGTACGTATATGCTACGCTGATTCGCGCTCTCAGAATAACAGGGCAGTGGTTGAGAAACTGGTTGGCCGTTGTCAGCTATAATGTAGACAGGGTGGGCAGCGTGGTGTTTCTTTGGTGTCTTCGGCGCGGCTGTTTCAGTGATACCCTGCACTTTAAAAAGGGCTTCTTGTTACATCTATACAAGAAGACAACAACACGACATCTATACATCCCGCCAGTCTCCACAAAAACAACACCTCGCCTCAACAATAACACGCAACTATAACGCTTACATGGGGAGGACCGTCCCTTACAATGACCTTAGATCTGTTAATAGTGAAGTTTTAATAAATCAAAACAAACCATAACTATAACGTGTTAAAATTACAAATCATTGATCTGGACGCTTTGGGCTAGATTAGAACTATGATTGTCGCGCAGATTGTATGTAAGCGTATAAAATAAATTTTGTGTCTTATATTATGTTATGTCAATTGATCGCTCATTCTCAAATGAACAAATTGAATTTGGGCACATCAATAAAAATTCCAGTTCATTACTACCATGGTTGCTCGGTTACAAAGAAAGCTTGAATTAGAAAATACATTCAGATTCACTATAATTCCTAGGTAGCTTAACTACTTTTCTATTGGGTTGTTTGTTTGATTTATTAACGTCCTATTAACAGTTTATGGTAAAGTCAAACTTAAATGTGAAGTTAAAAAACTTAACATCAATTAATGCCGGTCATATTATAACCTGTTGTCATAATTAACTCCGTGGTTTGGCGAAGAACACAGTTGTCGTCGTCAACGTGTATCATTCTACGTTTGATCTCAGCAAAAATCAGTCGGAAAAATTCTTTCAGTGGCCCGCTGTAGTCAGCACCTTGCTCTCCCATAAAGAGAACTTCCATTCCCATCTTTGACACAGTATCTTCCCATAAGGCATATCGGCTTACATAGGACATCTTCCAAATAGAAGTGCACCACTGACTCCCACATCATGGGAAATAAAACAGCAGTACCACTTCAAATATGCATCACATATTAAAGGAGTAGACTAATATGATCGATATTTTATAAAAAAAAAAATAAAAAAAAAACTCGGCTGAAAAAAGTTTAAAAAATGAATTTTAAAATTTTCTTCGATAATGTCATATTCGAAACATTTTTGACAGACACTTGTGACATTTGAACACAAGTATCACAACTGTTGAAATTTTCGAGTATATGTAAATATTTTTTCCTTGTCGCGGTATAAAAAAAAATCCAAAGACGTTGATTTGTTCAGTTCCCAACATACGAATTTGGCTGAAATACATTACATCATCCTTTTCTATGAGTCGAAGTTTGCGATTTTTCCGGAGTGTCCTGAAAATCGCACCCGTAGAAGACCTGAGCTCGAGATCCTAACTGAATGACAAAATATGAGACATTGAATTAAATGTACAATTGATACAATGGATGACACCTGCATGTATATGGCTCTATTAAGGCTGTCGGTACTCGGACAGGTGAGATAATTAGCTTATCTATTTGATCCGAGTCGTAAGTGTCATAGTACTAGTAAGACCAGTTTTGATAATTAACTTCAAAGGGTCTTAGATGAGCTATAAAAACACAATTAAATAAATTACAATTAACCATACGTTATTTATAGAGTAATTAAACTGAAACAGACGTGAATAGATACATGTACAAAATATAGCTTTAAAAATATCATGTCACAAGAAGAAAATAAAGTTAAGAAAGTTTGTGGAAATCAATTAAAATAATACTGAATTAAAATTTGTTTTACCAATGTTCAAAAGATACATAATGTAGCACTTATATCATAAAATTCTTCATGATACAAGCATTAAGTGGAATATTTCATAATTCCATTGAAATATAGGCAATTATTCTTTCAATTTGCACACACTATTATTTTAAGTGACCGAATAGCTTCTATGACTTAAAATCAAAACTTAACAGATAGCACAGTGACAGAAAATCTGCAATGATAAATATCACATTTTGACGGACAATTTTTCATTGTGTTCAATTCAATGAAATGGAAATTCCTCAAACTCATCTAAATATATCTACATCAATAAATTCTCACATATGTTATAAACCGGTTGGTTGGCAATTAAGCCGATAAGGGAGTAGGCGGGACTACACAGATACTGCATAGTGACCAGCCTCTGCTGCTACTTGTAAACATTGACCACATGTGTCTAAACCACATGGTCAGTGTACACACTGTAGATGGTGAACAATGATTGCCACTTGCCAAGCACAAGTAGTTTATTATTCAACATAGAATCTTTATGTAACAGTTATATGCTCACCATGATATATAATATAATACATATATACATACATGTGCATTATAAATATATGGGCATGATTTGCAATTAAAATGTGCCTACTACATTGTTATACATGTGCCCTGCAATTTAAAACAAATATTGTGCATTGTTTGTCTCACTTTGATATATTTTATTGAAAATAATTGCATGTATTGTTACAAATATTTATGAATAACGAATCTGAATTGACCAAAATACATATCTGCATTTCTCTTCATTTACATTTAAACATTTGTTTGTTTGTTTGATTAATTAACGTTCTATTAACAGCCAATCTGATTTAAAATACACAATCCTATGGTCATGTAAGGACGCGGCCTCCCATGTATGCAGTGCTGTTTGCGTGTATGCTGTGCGAGGTGCGTGTTTTGGGAGACGTCTGCGGTATATTCAGGTTGTGTCTTCTTGTACAGTGGAACTATTGCCCTTTTTATAGTGCTATAATCACTGAAGCTAGCCACCGAAGATTACACCAAAGCAACACACCCAGCCGGTCACATTATACTGACAACGGGCGAACCAGTCGTCCAATCTGATTAAAATACAGATCCTTATAACCACTCCGCCTCTTATCAAACGTAGTGATAACAAGGATCTGTATTTTAATCAGATTGACCAGTTGTCCCACTCCCTTTTTGCTGAGCGCTAAGCAGGAGCAGAAACTACCACTTTTATAGACTTTGGTGTGTCTCGGCCAGGGGACAGAACCGAGCCTTCCTCACAGGGGCGGTGCCAAGGGAGGCATTAGGAAAGATAAAGTCGGTTAGGAAGAAGAGAAAAGTTAATATCCCAAATTTAGTCGCCTTTTACGATCATGCAATAGGGGCAGCAGGTACAATTCTAACGCCCTACCCGCAGGGCAGATGTATTTATATACATACATGATTAAATATCAAAGGAACACAATTTAACAAAACATGACAATTTATTGACTCGTGCCCTATCCGGGCACCGACTCGCCTAGCCAAACATAGCTGCGCCTTCTACCACTGCGCCACATCCACATCCCCAATTTTACATGATTACTTGTACAACATACATTTGTTTGTTTGTTTGACTAATTAACGTCCTATTAACAGCTATGGTCACGTAAGGACGGCCTCCCATGTATGCGGTGTGTTGCGTGTATGTTGTGCGAGATGCGTGTCTTGGGAGACTTGCATGTAAGTTCGTGTTGTGTCTTCTTGACATAGTGGAACTGTTTCCCTTTTTATAGTGCTATATCATGAAGCATGCCGCCGAAGACACCATCTTGCAACACACTCCACCTTGTCACATTATTGACAACGGGCGAACCAATCGTCCCACTCCCGATTATGCTGAACTTGCTTAAATGATCTGAAACTACCCACAAATTCCGAGTCATGTTACATAAGGGGAATGAACAGGCTGAAAACCAAGACTGCTGCTTCGCCTAGCACAAAACAGATTTGAAACTACCATCACCGACATCAAACCTTCAATTCCCACTCAGCCATCGAAACACCATTGGCAACAAAGGTGGTCTATCTTGAAACAACACTAAACTGTTTAAAGTTCTACCGGTGCGACTTAATCCTGAAACTTGTCCATCGGAGAGATCCTGACAGGTCCTGACAAAGTGTTGTTATCTCTTTTCGGCTCCGATCCTGGACAACCAAATTTTACACATTCCTATCCAGAGCCGCCATCTTAATGCACATTTGTGACTTCTTCTCACAGTCTACCGGTGCGATTTAGTGCACTGAATTGGTTTTAAGCACATACGAGATAATACTGACATGTCCCGACAAATGTTGTTACTTTTTTCGATCCGAAATCCAAGAGACATAATCGTATTTTAAAACACATTTGAATCGTTTTTAGATCTAATATGAACATGAAATTGGACATGGTCCTCATCATATCATCGTTCAAATCAACATTTCATCGTTTCACAAAGCAATTTTTTTTGCACGAGTTTTCTCGTGTGTTTTAGCCAAAACTATTTTTTCCCAGACCGTGAAATGCTTCTACGTATCTTGATCGGGCACATTATTAGATCCAAACTTGACTCAAGTTCTACTTGTGCTATGGATCGGCTGAAACTTGCTATGAAATGCTTGATCCTGACATGGTCAGGACAAAGTGTTGTTATTTTTCGGGTCGATCCGAACAACACCTGGCCGAAGAGTCGCCATCTTGAAGCTAATGAGCCATCTTTAACTTCTTCGACGAAAGAAATTAATCCTTACAGATTTGGCTGAAACTTCAATGAAATGATCCAACCCCAAAAATGTTGCATTTAACCTTTTATTCGGGTCCACAATCCAAGAAAATTTACACAAGATGGCCGCCACAGCCGCCATCTTGAATAATACATTTTGAACTTCTTCTCAAGTTCTGCCGGTGTAATCGGGCTGAAAACTTGCATGAAATGTCCTGTCATGGTTCCCGACAAAGTGTTGTTACTTTTCGGGTCGATCGAAATCCAGATGGGCCGCCACAGCCACCACTTGAAAACACATTTTGAATTCTTCTAAGTGTTACCGGTGCGATTTTTTGGCTGCAAAACTTGCATGAAATGATCCTGACATGGTCCCGACAAAGTGTTGTTACTTTTCGGGTCGATCCGAATCCAAGGATGGCCGCCACAGCCCGCAATCTGAAAACACATTTTGATCTTCTTCTCTAAGTTCTACCGGTGCGATATTTGGCTGAAACTTGCATGGAAATGATCGATGACATGTGCCTGCCAAAGAGTTGTTATTTTTTTGGGTTCGATACGAATCCAAGATGGCCGACACAGCCAGCCATCTTTGAAAAATCATTTTGGAAACTTCCTTTCAAGTTCTACCGGTGCGATTTGGCTGAAAACTTGCATGAACTGATCCTGGCAATGGTCCGACAAAAGTGTTCGTTACTTTTCGGGTCGATCGAAAATCTGAAGGGGAGATGGCCGCCAACAGCTGCCATCTTTGTAAAACACATTTTGAACTTCTTATCAAAGTTCTTCCGGTGCGATCTGGCTGATACTTGCATGGAAATGATCCCTGCCATGGTACCCGAAACAAAGTGTTGATATTTTTCGGGGTCGATCTGAACCGAAATCCATGATGGGCCGCCCTCAAGCCGCCATCGTGAAAAACACATTTTGAATTTCTCTCTCAAGTTTACGGTGTCTCGGTTGTTTTTTCAATTTTAGGCTGAAACTTGATTGAAATGATCCTGACATGGTCCGACAAAGTGTTGTTAACTTTCGGGTCGATCAAATAATCCACGATGGCCGCCACAGCGCCTCATCTTGAAAACACATTTTTAACTTACTTCTCAAAGTTATCCCAGTGCGATTTGGCTGCGCTAACACTTGTCATCGAAATTTGAATCCTTGAACGGTCCGCGACCAAAGTGTTGTTCATTTTGTCGGGTCAATTTGGAAATCAATGATGGCGCCAAAGCCGCCATCCTTGATAGCACACTTTTTGAACTTCTTCTCAAGTTCTACTGGTGCGATTTGGCTGTAAACTTGACATCGAAATGATCCTGAACTGGTGTCGGACAAAGTGTTGTTATTTGTTCGGGTCGATTCCACATCATCCAGAGATGGCCGCCACAGACGCATACTTGAAAACACATTTTGAGACTTTTACTAAGTTCTATTAGTGCGATATGGCTGACTTGAAACTTGCATGAAATTGATCCTGTCATGGGTCACCGACCCAAGTGTATGTTATTTTTCGGAGTCTAGAATCAAATTCCAAGATGGCCGCCACGCCGCCATCTTGAAAACACACATTTGAACTTTTCTCGCAAGTTCTACTGTGCCCGATTTGGCTTGAAAACTTGCATGAAAATGATCCTGTACTGGTCCTCGATCAGGTGTTGTTATATTTTGGGTCGATCTGAAAACAAGATGGCTGCCACAGACGCCTATCTTGAATAACAAATTTATGATTCTTCTCAAGTTACTAACAGGTGCGATTATGGCATGAAAACTTGCATGAAATGCTCTGATGGACATGGTTCTCGACAAAGTGGTTGTTATTTTTTCGGGTCAATCCCGAAATCCAAGATGGCCACCAACAGCCGCCATCTTGAAAACTCACATTTTCAAACTTCCTTCCTCTCAGTTTTATTGGCGTCGATTTGGCTTGAAACTTGCTTGAATTGAAATGATTTGACATGGTCCACGACCAAAGTGTTGATTATTTTTAGCGGTCTATCAAAAATCCAAGTTGGACCGCCACGCTTCACCATCTTGAAAACCAATTTTGAACTTCTTCTGCAAGTTCTACCTGTGTAGATTTGCTGAAATCTTTGCATGAAATTGATTTGAATATGGTCAACTGACAAAAGTGTTGTTATTTTTCGGATTGATCCGTTACATCCAAGATTGGCCGCCAAAAGCTCACCTTCTCTGAAAAACTTTTCACATTTTGAACTTCTTCTCAAGTTTTACCTCATTGTGCAGATTTGGCATTGAAACTTGCATTGAAAATGATTATCTCGACTTGGTCCCAGACAAAGTGTTGTTATTTTTCGGGTCAATCCAGGAAAACAAGATGGCTTGCACAAGCCGCATCATCTTTAAAACACATTTATGAAACTTCTTTCTCAAGTTGTGCGATTTGGCTGGAAACTTGCTGAAAATGATCTGACATGTCCCGACAGTGTTGTTACATCTCTGGTTTGATCCTATCGTAACGAGATGGCTTACCTTGGCACTATATCTACATTATTAAACTCCTACATGTTAAAGGCACTTTGGCCTCTTGTTTGAAAAGAATATTTGTATGAAAGAAATTGAAAAATGAATCCTGCATTGTCCTGACAATGTGTTATGAACTTTTTACCAGTTTTGCCCAAGCCAGATTTGACGGTTAAAGCCCTTGGGCCTCTTGTTTCATAGACCATGTTTTTTTACTTTTCAAGTATGCTGGTCCTTTCGAGACACCCTGTAATGCCTTTTTCATAGACTTGACAGCATGCTACGACTCATTCTGGTTGGTAGTGAGAGGACGATGGTCTTTGACATACTTGCTGACTGAAAGATTCATATCATGTGTATGCACATTTATGGTAACATCTTTGCTATCAAAATAGTCATACAGTTTTTCAGTTCCAAACCGTTCTTGTGTTTGGGACACAACGTCATAAGCTTTTGTCTCATGGATGCACTTTAGGACCTTCTGCGTTTGTTCTCCAACAGCGACGACACTGGAATCTTTTGCGTTTTCCAATATACCGCAGTCTCCCAAAACACGCACCTCGCACAACATACACACAACATACCGCATACATGGGAGGCCGTCCTTACATGACCCTGGACGTTAATTAATCAAACAAACAAACAAATCATCCAGCCATGTCGGGCATCTGTCATGATGTCGGTGCCGTGAAGGTCCTCATACATTCCAATTTCCTCCAAAAGTGCAGATTCAATGCTCTCTTTGTACGTTGTCTCAACGTGTTGTTTGTATGGCCTAAATATGTTATTTCCTTTCTCTTCATTGACATTTCTAATATTGGAGGCACTGCAAAACCTGGTATAATGAACAGGCCATTGCACACGAATCCATGCATCTCGCGGTGGTTGATGAGATACTCGTTGTTTGGCAAGAAAGGACTTTCCATTCTATAACTAAATGAAAAGCGTCCTAGGAAACGACCCAGCCATTACCCCAAAGGCTACCATTTCATCTGCTTCATCACCAGGTATGATGAAAAAAACGACAAATTGAAGACACTGTAGAATCAGGGGATGCGAGAGAATCAAGTGATAATGGAAAACAGCCTGAAGTAAAGAGAAGAAAAAGTCGGGCTTCAGAATTTTTGGAAGGGTACGTAAGTCGACAGGAAGAGAGATATAAGGGAGGAAAGAGAGCAAAGAAAAGAAATTCATAATGAGAAAATGGAAATGATGAAACTCCTCATTGGTGCTATGAAAAAAAAAATAATTTTGATAAAACGTAATGTCGAGTACAGTTAACCAAAGACAATATGACAATATGTTAGACAATATATATTTGATTATACTTTAACAAATAAAACTGTATAACTACATCAACATTGTTCCTTTATTTTCCATCTTTTATAGTGAGAATCAAGACCTCTGACATTTGGTGAATGTAACAAGCAACAGATTGTGTAGTGAGAGATAGACTCTGGACAACGTTTTTGGATGTTTTCTTGTGTTTCAAAACTAAAAGCTTGTGCAATGTGCAGGAAAACCACCATAAAAGTTGCTCGATAGTGTACTAAAGTGTGCAATATGATGTTAAAAAAAATGACAAATGGAGTGAATAAGTTGCAGTATTCATGTATTATACTCCACTCCTCGTTATATTAAGGAACTGAACTCAATTTCCCCATATGTGGTCACGTTCCAGAGGACCTTTAGACACACGTGGACTTCTTATTCGATACATTTTCTACACTCTGTCACATTACATTGAAAACGATAATTGACTCGTACCAGTATAACATAAACCAATTTAGCTTTTTTGTTGCTCTTTTGGGGCAGGATGACTATCGTAAAACCATAAATTGATTTTGACAGTTCTTTCTAACTATTTCGTTCCCTGAAAATTCATCTGTTCAAAATTTCTGCAAGTAGGCAATTTGAGTGGCCATTTCCAAAGGTCATGCTGGTAGTGCATGACCCCTAAATGGGATTTTCTCAGATCCTCTTATCAAACGTAGTAATAATAAGGATCTGTATTTTAATCAGATTGGAATTTCCAATAAAAGAGTTATTTTGTGATATTTTAATTTAAAAACTGCTCTTTATGTCAGAGGCAGACCATTTACTTGGATATAACTTGTCGAAAATTCACAAGATATGGGGGATTATCATGGAAACGTATTAATTTTGAATATACCGCTCTACCTTATGAAATGAAGATTATGATTGGTCCTAAAACAAAATATCAAGATTTAGTGGATTCTAAAGGAAACTATATTGAAATTCAGTGAAAACGGCAAAGTGATGAAAAGAAAGCTTAAAATATTTCAAATTTGTTCAGTAGGCTTTGTGTTGAAACTAATCTACAGCTACAGGTGTACTAATCTACAGACAGAACAAGTACTTTAACAATAGTCTTAATAAAGTACTGGGTACAACAAAAGATGACATCACATCCATGTTTTAAATCTGCTTAAAATACATATCCTTATAACCACTCCGTTATCAAACGTAGTGATAATAAGGATCTGTATTTTAATCAGATTGCCATGAATTCTGCTTCTATTTGATTTAAACATATTTTATTGCAAAATGTGCAATGGGATTGGGCACAAGTTGTACAACTTATATAAAGCCCGTTCTGCTTCTATCCTCTCTGATCCGGCAACACAAAATCGTATATTGGGCACAAGTTGTACAACTTATATAAAACCAGTTCTGCTTCTATCCTCTCTGATCCTACAACACAAAATCGTATATTCCCCAAAACTATCAAATTAGTTAAAGGAAACGTATATAAACCAATAAACGATTTACAAAGGGCATGTGCGTGAGGTTACAATAAAACAAGAACCCCTTCCTCGAGGGTTCCTATTCCTTATGTTCCTCTTACCCTGCCTGAAAGAGTGCCCTCCCTGGGGAGATAATGAATGGGGATGTGGCATTAAAGTATAGGGGCTACCTACTCCTGTCACCCCTGGTAGGATTGGGCCCGGTGCTGCCATAATTGAAAAGTCTGACTTGGGTGCATCATGTGCAGTTAAAACATGGGAGAAATGGGGGTTGGAACTTTACCCACCGCATTCTCACTTTTCTCTCAGAACATTTCACCCAATCTGCCACAGTCGCACTGATTTTTCGGTCCTCATTTAACAATTTCATGCAGAAACAACAAATGTCTGGATGTGCCTCAAATTGCCGACATGCCGATAAAGCTTTGGCATAAAAGTCTGCCTCAGAGTGCCCAGCATAGCATTCTCCACCAAGATTTCCATTGCTGTAACCAGGTCCGGCCCTTTTGTCAACGAAGGCTTGCTTGCCAGGGACCTTACGTGTTTTAGTGATCCTTCCACCGTTTTTTGCGACATCAGCTTCAAGTCTCCTCCATCCGCTGCATGCGGACCTCCATATCTGTTGATATACTGTCTTGTTCTACAAAACACAAACAGTATAAAATTCAAACGAGTCAATGTGAAATACGCCAGTCCAGAAAAGACCTGTGCTTATTTCTCTCTTCAACCAAGACAATTCAACAACGGTCTCCATGAAAGCTGGGTCCACGTCCCGAGACTGGGTGCACTGCTCTCATGCGGATGCACACCACTTTTGGGGGTGTGATGTGCGTCTGCTTGATATCAGTGTAGCTGAAGGCTTTCACAGTAGCTCCAATTTGAGCCAACCTGTTTGCCGTGGGTTGCATCTCGTATCCGGGGGAAGAAGGTCCTGGTGGTTGAATAGGTTTTGCTCTTTTTTCTTCCTTTTTTTTACTGCTACACACTACTTTGGCTTCAGACTCCGGTTAGACGAGAGGTAATATGGGCCCTGTATTATCAATCGGCTGGTCATGCCGAGCCCTTGGTTCGTAGATCTCCAAGAAGGCGGTGGCTTAGGGTCAATCGTGAGTTTAATTTGGATTGTCTTGATTCTGATCGATCTTGCGGGTGTACAATCTTGCGAGTGTGCTGTCGCAAGCTTGATTTGAATTATGTTTGTTCGAAATATTCTTCCGAGTATACTATCTGTGTAACCCTGACACTTTGACATTGGATATCCATGTCATCATGAGTGTCCCCCCTGTTGGGCTCCGAGGTGGGTGGGGGCACAGCTAGCGAATTGTAATTAACTCTAAAAGATGGCTTCCAAAAACAAACAAAATGAACTACAACCAAAATCTCCCCAAAAGGAATCAACCACAAATCAACAAACAAAAAGCGGTACAACAAACACATTCCCACAGTTTCTGGTCATGTCCTCTACACAGAGTGGCAAGACCACTGCAGGTTTATCACCCTTAATATTGCGAAAGGGCATCAAAGGCATTGCTGGAGATGTCAAATCTGTCAAGCCTTTGGGATCGGGTGATCTCCTAATAGAGGTTTTCCGCAAGCAACAAACGGAGAACCTCCTTGGAACCAACAGTTTTGCCGGCCTCAGTGTGTGTGTAAAACCACACTCATCATTAAATTGCAGCAAGGGGGTAATCAGGTGCCCAGCCTTGCGCAATGACAATGAGGCTGACATACTGTCATACTTCCAAGAGGAGAACATTCCGGTCTCTCATGTTAAACGCATCATGACGAGAAAAAGTGGGAGCTTGGTCCCAACACACACTTTTATCTTAACATTCGCTACACCAACATTACCACAGAGCGTAACTGTTGGATACCAACGTTACAATGTCACTGTCTACATCCCTAATCCATTGAGGTGCCGTAACTGCCAGAGGTACGGCCATCATGAGAACAATTGTAGACGGAAAATGGTATGTCAGTACTGTGGCCGTGAAGGTCACGACGAAAAAGACGAATGTGACATTGTCAACCGTCACTGCGTCAATTGCGGGGGTGACCATGCTGCGTCTGCTCGCACCTGTCCCGCCTGGACTCGGGAGAGGGAGATATTACGGGTCAAATATACCCAAGGTGTCTCTTTCCCCGAGGCTAGGAGGATAGTCGAGCGTTCAGACCTGAATGTGGCAACCTATGCTCAGATCACCCGCGCAAAGACGCCTGTTGACAGTGTCACCGTCAAACATGCGTCGGTCCAGGCCTTGGTTGACAAGCCTAACTGGGACAATGATGTCCCAGATATGGCTGATGCTAAGACCTGCAAAATAATCATGGGGGACCCGAACAGGTTCAAGTCTGGTCCATATAAGCCCCAACACAAACCACAACAAAAATCACAACAAAAACCACAACAAAAACCACCTGGAGCTAAAACGCCAATCCCACCGGCGTCTCCAGGACTTACACAACACCACCAAACACCGAACATTAGAAAAAAAGTTACCGCCGCTCGTCATAGACGTGCTACATCTTCACCGTCTATTGACGTAAAAAAACTCCCTGAGAAAGCCAAGCGACCAGCAAATACACCACCGCAGGAGCAACGCCAGACAAAAACCACCAAGGTAAAGCTGGCGAGGCTCCCTGCAATAAACAACAAACCCAGTAAGGGATCAGATGACCCTATCCTTGGACGGAACATCTATGATGTTCTATCGGACGACAGCGAGTTTGGTGACAACACATTTATCGCCACCAAACAACCTACTTCAAGTAGTCCTGTCGGTCCGACAAACTATCCTCAGGGACCAACATAGAGACAAACACTATCATACAATGGAACATACGCGGATTTAAAGCGAACATAGAAGAATTAAAACATCTTATACAAACAAAAAACCCATCCATATTCTGCCTTCAAGAAATAATGCTGAAAGACACCATCAATCTCCGACAATTTACACTATACACCAAAACTCCAACAACAGGTGGCCGCCCATCAGGTGGTGTGGCGGTGGCGGTGCATAAAAACGTTCCTCACAGACACATTCAGCTAAATACCACCTTACAAGCTGTTGCTATAAGCGCAACTCTTCACCGAAAAATAACAGTCTGTTCTATATATTTACCTCCAAATACTCCATTTAGTTGTGATGAACTTGGTAACATCGTATCACAACTACCAGTGCCATATATTATCATGGGTGACTTTAACGGTCATAATAGCCTCTGGGGCTCCCCAGGCACTGACGATAGAGGTAGACGTATCGAAGATTTTATTAATAAAAACAGCTTATGTCTTTATAACACCAATGCCCCAACATATTTACACCCTGCCTCTGGCTCGCTTACCCACATTGATTTATCGTTGTGCCATCCATCAATTCTTCTGGATTATGATTGGATGGTCAACGGTGATCTCTGTGGGAGCGATCACTTTCCAATTATACTTAAAAACATAGGGTCACCAAAACTTGAGGAGCCTATTCCTCGTTGGAATCTACATAAGGCGGACTGGGTTCAATTTAAAAATTTGTGCGCAGAGGAGCTCATTGAGGATAAATTTTTGAACCTCGATGACCCCATTAAAATTTTCACAGAAGCGCTCACTTCTATCGCTACAAAAACCATACCAAAATCCGTGCCAAAACCTACAAAGTTTCGTCTCTCAAATGATTCATTTATCAATAGATCTGGTAGAAATTCCGCTCTGAGGCGGTACTTGGCTTCGCCAACCGTCTCAAAAAAATAACAATTTTAAAATTTGGAGTTCAAAAGCTCGAAGGTCTATCAAATCCGACAAGAAAAGTACTTGGAAAGAGTACGTCTCAAAAATTAATTCCAATACATCTTCGAAGAAAGTTTGGGAAATGATTGGAAAAATCAGTGGGAAAAGAAAAGCAACACCATCCTCCCACCTCATTAACAACAATAAAATATTTTCTTCAAAATCCGAAATAGCTGACGCCTTTGCCAAAAATTTTGCTAAAAATTCATCCATCAAAAATCATTCCAAAAAATTTCAAAAATTTAAAAAGGAAAAGGAAAAGAGACGTCTTAATTTTAAATCCTCCAATAGTGAAAGTTACAATAGGCCTTTCGAGATACCAGAATTGCTCGAGTCCCTTGAGAAATCAAAGGACTCGGCAGCTGGACCAGACGAAATTCCATATATGTTTTTAAAACAATCACCAGACTCTTCACTAAAATGTCTTTTAACTATATTTAATCAAGTTTACTCTTCTGGCAAAATTCCTGAGTCTTGGAAGGAATCTACTATTATACCCCTTCCGAAGCCCGGGAAAGATGCTACTGATGCCAATAACTATCGTCCTATTTCATTGACGAGTTGTATTTGTAAAACTCTAGAACGTATGATAAATACCAGATTAGTTTGGTTCCTGGAATCAAACAATATTTTAAGTCCTTTGCAAAGCGGCTTTAGAAACCGCAGGGGAACGGTAGACCACTTAGTTAGACTAGAAACATTTATACGAGAAGCATTTGCCAAGAAAGAACATCTTGTGGCCGTATTCTTTGACCTTGAAAAGGCATACGACACAACTTGGCAATATGGAATCATGAACGATCTCCATGACATCGGTATACGTGGTAATTTGCCAAAGTTTATATCAAATTTTATATCTGACAGGCATTTCAAAGTTCGAACGGGTTCAACTTATTCAGAAACAGAAACACAGGAGATGGGCGTCCCTCAGGGTGGTATCCTGTCCGTCACACTTTTTGGACTAAAAATTAACAGCATAACTAAATGTCTTGGCCAATCTACGGAAGGGTCTCTATTTGTGGATGATTTCTTGATCTGTTACAGATCAAAAAACATGCACACTATAGAACGACAACTACAACAATGTTTAGGCAAATTACAAAATTGGGCTGACGAAAATGGCTTTAGATTTTCAAGATCAAAAACTGTCTGTATGCACTTCTGTCAAAAACGAAAACCACACAATGATCCTGACCTCACACTCAATGGAATTAAAATTCCAGTAGTTGAACAAACTAAATTTCTTGGACTAATATTTGATTCGAAACTGTCCTTTGTTCCACATATCAAACATCTGAAGGATAAGTGCTCGAAGGCGCTGAACATTCTACGTGTTCTGTCCCATTC
The DNA here is from genome assembly GCF_041381155.1 of Argopecten irradians. Taxonomy (NCBI): domain Eukaryota; kingdom Metazoa; phylum Mollusca; class Bivalvia; order Pectinida; family Pectinidae; genus Argopecten; species Argopecten irradians. The sequence goes on along the minus strand of NW_027187952.1, from coordinate 29,463 downwards.
TGATTGGGGTGCAGACCGTGAAATGCTTCTGCGTATCTACCGGGCACTTATTAGATCAAAACTTGACTACGGCTCTATTGTCTATGGATCGGCTCGCAGCTCCTATCTACAGATGCTTGACCCTATCCAGAATCAGGGACTGCGTCTGGCACTTGGAGCTTTTCGAACAACACCTGTGAAGAGTCTCCATGTGGAAGCTAATGAGCCATCTCTAGACGATCGACGAAAGAAATTATCCTTACAGTATGCTGCCCAACTGAAATCCAATCCCAAAAACTCCGCATTCGATCTTGTATTTAATCCACAACACCAGGACATATTCAGACAAAATCAAAAGCTCATACCAACATTTGGCATCAGAATTTCAAATTTTTTGCAGGAACTAAATATAAATTTCGACGCCATTGACGAGTACACCATATCGGATGTACCACCATGGCTCATTCAAACACCTGATATCAATTTATCTTTGCATGAGAGGGCAAAGTCCAGTGCATTACCCGAAGAACACAAATCCTCCTTTCGGGAGTGCATTAGGGCTTTCCCTGACCATGTTCAGATCTACACTGACGGATCAAAAGATGGTGATAATGTTGCGGCAGCATGCTGTACGTCTAATCACTGCTCCTCTATCCGACTTCCAGATGTTGCCTCCATTTTCTCTGCGGAAGCATGTGCTATCGGTCTGGCGCTTGACCACATCGAAGAACACCGCATTGAAAAGGCAATCATCTGTTCAGACTCTCTTTCGGTTCTTCAGGCTTTGAAATCAAGAAGCCCTAGAAATACTCTAATCCAAAATCTTTTAATCCGAACATTTCGATTATCTTCTAAAACTCAAATTACTTATCTCTGGATTCCCAGTCATGTGGGTATAAAGGGGAATGAACAGGCTGATAAAGCAGCTAAGACTGCTCTTCGCCTAGCACAAACAGATTTGAAACTACCATACACCGACATCAAACCTTCAATTCAGTCAGCCATCAAACACCATTGGCAACAAAGGTGGTCTACCGAAACAAACAATAAACTGTTTAAAATTCAACCTACACTTAATCCTAAACTGTCCAGTCGGAGAGACCGCAGAGAGGAAGTTGTTCTCTCTCGGCTCCGAACTGGACACACATATTTTACACATTCCTATCTATTGAGAGGGGAGGATCCTCCTACATGCCATGCATGTGATTCTCCTCTCACAGTGGAGCATATTTTATTGCATTGTATTGATTTTAAAAACACATACGAGGTCTCCATGAAAGCCTGGGTCCACGTCCCGAGACTGGGCTGCAGGGGGGCCATGTGATGTGCGTCCTGCTTGATATCAGTGTAGCTGAGGCTTTCACAGTAGCTCCAATTTGAGCCAACCTGTTTGCCGTGGGTTTGCATCTCGTATCCGGGGGAAGAAGGTCCTGGTGGTTGATAGGTTTTGCTCTTTTTTCTTCCTTTTTTTTGATGCTACACACTACTTTGGCTTCAGACTCCGGTTAGACGAGAGGTATTGGGCCCTGTATTTCAATCGTGCTGGTCATGCCGAGCCCTTGGTTCGTAGATCTCCAAGAAGGCGGTGGCTTAGGGTCAATCGTGAGTTTAATTTGGATTGTCTTGATTCTGATGACGATCTTGGCAGTGTGTACAATCTTATTTCTTGTTTTTTTATTGGCATTGAGCGTGCTGTCGCAGGCGTTGATTTGAATTTTGTTTGTTCGAATAAGTCTTCCGTGTGATTACTATCAGTGTATCCATGGCACATAGAGACATAGTGGATATCCCATGTAATCGATGACGTGTCCCTCCTGTTGCCAACAGAGGTGGGTGGAGGGCCAAAGCTAGCGATTTGTAATTAAGACTTGAAAAGAGGTAGCTTCCAAAACTCAAACAAAATGAACTACAACCAAAATGTTCCACCATAAAAGGAATCGTCCAAACAAATCAAAGAGAAACAAAAAAGCGGTACAACACGCGTCATTGCCACAGTTTCTGGTTCATGTCACTCTACACAGAAGTGGCAAGTCCTTCTGCAGGTTTTATCTCCTTAATATTGCGACAAGGGCATCACATAATGCATTGCTGGAGATGGTCAAATACTGTGAAAAGCTCTTTGTGGGGTTCGCGGTGATCGTCCTTATTGTGGTTTTCCGCAAGCAAATCAAAGCGGAGAACCTCCTTGGATCCATAAAGTTTTGCCGGACTCAAGTGTGTGTGTAAAAAACTCACACTCATCATTACAATTGCAGCCAGGGGGTAATCAGGTGCCCAGCCTTGCGCTCAAATGACATTGAGGCTGAACATTCTGTTCATACTTCCAAGAGGAGAAAATTCCGGCGTCTGAGCTGACTTGTTAGAATCGGCATCATGAGAAAAAAAGTGCGGCAGAATGGGGCTGCCAAGGCTAAACAACTTTGTTCTTTGACATTCGCTGACTACCCCACATTACCACAGAGAGGTATCTGTTGGATACAAAGTGTTACTTTGGTCTACTGTAGACAGCACCTATGTTCCATTGAGGTGCGGAGATCTTCAGAGGTTTACATGGCCTTAATTGAGCAACTACATTGTAGTCGGAAAAATGGTTATGGTCTCAGTCCTTTGGCCGTAAAAGGTCACGACGGTAAAAAACGAATTGTGACATTGTGTCAACACTCTGGCGCTATCTGCGGTCAATTGCGGGGAGTGTAGCCCTGGGTGCGTCTGCTGCGCACCATTGTCCCGCCTGGACTCGGGGTGTGAGGCGAGATATTTACGGGTCAAATGTACCCAAGGTGTCTCTTTCCCCGAGGCGAGGTTGTCGAGCGTTCAGACATTGAGAGTGTAGAGCAACCTATGGCTCAATCAGATCCCGCGCATAGTCGCCTAGTGACTGTGTCACCGTCTCAAAATGCGTCTGGTCCAGGTCCTTGCGTTGGACAAGCCTAGATCGGGGACATTGTTGTCCCAGATGAGTGGCTGATGCTAAGACCTGCAAAATAATCATAGGGGACCCGAACAGGTTCAAGTCTGGTCCATATAAGCCCCAACACAAACCACAACAAAAACCACAACAAAAACCACCTGGAACTAAAACGCCAATCCCACCGGCGTCTCCAGAACTTACACAACACCAAACACCGAACATTAGAAAAAAAGTTACCGCCGCTCGTCATAGACGTGCTACATCTTCACCGTCTATTGACGTAAAAAAACTCCCTGAGAAAGCCAAGCGACCAGCAAGATACACCACCGCAGGAGCAACGCCAGACAAAAACCACCAAGGTAAAGCTGGCGAGGCTCCCTGCAATAAACAACAAACCCATTGTAAGGGATCAGATGACCCTATCCTTGGACGGAAACATCTATGATGTTCTATCGGACGACAGCGAGTTGGTGACAAATACACCATTTATCGCCACCACAACCCCCTCCCCACCCCCATCATACTCAAGTAGTAATCCAGTCAACGGTCCGACAAACTATCCACAGGGACCAACCATAGAGACGCCAAACACTATCAAAGTACTAGATGGAACATACGCGGATTATAAAGCGTAAACATAGAGAGAATTAAAACATCTTATACAAACAAAAAAACACCATCCATATATCTGCCTTCAAGAAATAATGCTGTAAAGACATCCATCAATCTCCGACAATTTACACTATACACCCAAAACTCCAACAACAGGTGGCCGAACCAATCAGGTGGGGTGGCGGTGGCGGTGCATAAAAACGGTTCCTCACATGGACAGCATTCAGCTAAGCTACCACCTTGTTCAAAGAATGTTGCTATAAGCGCGCAAGAGTCTTCACCGAAATATAACAGTCTGTTCTATGATTATTTAACTCCAAAATACTCCAATTTAGTTGTGATGTGAACTTTAAGTAACATCGTATCACAAACTTAGCCAGTGCCATATATTATCATGGGTGACTTTAACGGTCTGATTGAGCCTCTGGGGATCCCCAGAGGCACTGACGATAGTGGTGAGTGAACGTATATCTGAAGATATTTTATTAATTAAAAACCAGCTTTATGTCTTTAGATAACACCAATGCCTCAAGCATTTTTACACCCTGCCTCTGGACTCGCTTACCCTACATTGCTTTTTCGATTGTGCCATCCCATCAATTCTTTCTGGCTTATGATTGGATGGTCATTCCGGTTGATCTCTGATGGGAGCTGATCACTTATCTAATTATACTTAAAAAACATAGGGTCCACCAAAACTTGAGGAGCTTATTCCTCGTTGGAATGCTACATTAGGCGGACTGGGTTCAATTTAAAAAGTTTGTGCGGCAGAGGGAGCTCATTGAGAATAAAAATTTTTGAACCTCCGATGGCCCCGCATTAACAGTTTTCACAGTAGGCGCTCACTGATCAATTTGCTACATAAGAACATACCAAAATCAGTGTGCTCTGAAAACCTACTACAAGTTTCGACTCTTCTAAATGATTTATTTATGATTAGATCTGGTAGAAATTCCACGTCTGCTGGCTTTTCTTCTTTTTTCTTTTTTATTCCTTTTTTCTTAAGTCTAGTGAGAACTTGAGGCTTACGCCATACCGTCTCTCAAACTATAAGACAATTTTTAAAATTTGGATAGCCAAAAGAAGCTCGTATAGGTCTATCAAAATCGACAAGAATAGTACTTGGTGAATGGTAGAACGTCTCAAAATATTAATTCAACTACAGAGTTTCGAAGTAATGTTTGGGAAATGTATTGAAAAACATCAGGTGGGAAATTAGAAAAGGCAACTAACATCCTCCCACCTAATTAACAACATTAAGATATATTTTCTTCCAAAATCCGAAATAAGCTGACGTCCTTGCTCTCAATAACTTTGCTAAAAAATTCATCCATCAAAAATCATTCCAAAAAATTTCATAAAAATTTAAAAAGGAAAGAAAAGAACAAGAGACGTCTTTTATTTTAAATCCTCCATTTGTGGAAAAGATTTACTCAATAGGCCTTTCGAGTGTACCAGAATTGCCTCGGAGTCCCTGTTGAGAAATCAAAGGACTCGGCAGCTGGAAGCCAGAGCGAAATTCCCATATGTGATGTTTTTTTAAAACAATGTACCAGACTCTTCACTAAAATGTCTTTTAAAAATATTTAATTAATCAAGTTTTACTCTTCTGGCAAGATTCATGAGTCATGGAAGGATAGTCTACTATTATACCATCCTTCCGAAGCCCGGAAAGAAGACTACCAGATCGCATCAATAAGATTATCTGTCCTATTTCATTGAGCGAGTTGTGAGTGAGAGTAAAACTCTAGAACGTATGATAAATACCAAGATTAGTTTGGTTCCTGGAATCAAACAAGGAGTATTTTAGTGTCATGTTGGCAGAAAGTGTGCCTTTAGAAACCGGAGGGGAGAACGGTTGATAGACCGACTTAGTTGGACTAGAAACATTTAGTCGCGAGTAGGCAATTTGCCAAGAAAGAGCGTCTTGGTGGCCGTATTCTTTGACCTTGAAAAGGCATACGACACCATGATCTGGCAATATGGGAATCATGTAACGTATCTCCCTTGACATCGGTATACGTGGTGTAATTTGCCAAACGTTTATTATCAAGAATTTTATATCTGACAGCATTTTCAGATAAGTTCGAACGGGTTCAACTTATTCAGAAAACGAAATACACAGGAGATGGGCGCTGCTCAGGTTGGTGGTATCCTGTCTGTCATCATCTTTTTGGAGCTAGTAATAATTATGAAGCGCTGTAACTTAAAAGTCTTGGCCGCAATGTACGGGAAAGGGTGTTCTATTTGATGTATGATTGTCTTTGATCTGATTGTACCAGATTCAAAATCCAGGAACACTTTAGAATACGGACAAGATACAACAAAGTTTAGCTGAAATTACTCATAAATTGGGCTGATCGAAACATTGGAGATTGATTTTCAAGATCAAAAACTGTCTGTCATGCAGATTCTGTCTAAAACGAAAAACACCAGCATGAGATCAAGATCCTCACAGTTGTGGAATTAATAAATTCCAGTAGTTAGGACAAAAGATAAATTTCTTGGACTAATATTAGATTTCGAAATCTGTCTTTTGTTCACCATATGTCATACACATGCGTAAAGGAATAAGTGCTCCGAAGGCAGTTTGAACATTCTAACGTTGTTCTGTCCCATTCTGATTGGGAGTGCTGAGACGCGTGAAATGCTTCTGTCGCTATCTACCGAGGACAGATAGTCTTATGATTCAAAAACTTGAACTATGGCTGTATTGTCTTGTGGATCTGGCTCGCCACGCTCTTATCTTACAGATGCGTGACCCTATTCCTGAATCATGGTACTATGTGTTCTGGCTCTTGGTGATTTTACGTACAAACACCTGTGAAGTGGTCTCCATGTGGGAAAGCTAAATGAGCCATCTGCTTGGGACGAATCGACACGAATGAAATGTATCCGTTCCGTATGCTTGCCCAATCTGAAATTCAATCCACAAAAACCTAAGCATTTCGAATCTTGTATTTAATCCACAACACCAGGGACATATTCAGACCCAATAATCAAAAGTACATACCCAACATTTTGGCTTCTGTATTTTCAATTTTTTTGCAGGAACTAAATATAGAATTTTCAGACGCCATTGACGTGTTTCACTCTATATCGGTTGTACCACTTGGATCATTCAAACAAACCTTATATCAATTTATCTTTGCCATGGAGAGGGCAGAGTCCAGTGCATTTCCGAAAGAATACACATATCATCCTGGTCGGGTATGTGCTATTACGGGCTTTCCATGACTCATGTAAAGATATACACTGGACGAGATCTTGTATGCATGTTTGATATATGTTGCGGCAGCGATGCTGTAGTCTCATCTCTAATGCACTGCTCTCTGCTATCCGGAACTCCCGGATATTGCCTCCATTTGCTCTGCGGATGCATGTTGCTTATCGGTCTGGCGCTGACTGGGACCATATCGATGGTGAACCGATCATTGGATAAAGTCAATCTTCTAGTTCTGACTCTCTCTTTCGGTTTCTTCGGGCTTTGAAATCAAGAAGACTAGAAAATACGCTAATCCACGCTCAAAGTTCTGTTTATCCGTACAATTTTCGATTATCTTCTAATAAATCAAAGAATTACATTATCTCTGGGATTTTACCAGTCTGTCGTGGGTAATTGTATAATCGGGGGAAATGAACAGGCTTGTTTAAAGCAGCTAAGACTGCTCATTCGCCTTCCTAGCGACAAAACAGATTTGATCTACCATTACACCGATCATTAAAACCTTCAATTCAGATCAGGCTCAGTTCAAACTCACTCATTGGCATACTCTATAGGTTGGTCTACCGAAAGACAAACAATTAACGGTTTAAAATTTCAATCCTACACTTAATCCATGAGACATACTGTTCCAGTAGGATTGAAGACCGCAGATACAGAGAGGAAGTTGTTTACTCTCTCGGGCTCGGATACACTGGACAACACTAATTTTACCACATTCCTTTCTATTGAGTAGTGAGGAGGATCCTCAGCCGTACTTGCAAGATGCAATGTGATTCTCAGCTCCTTCACAGGTGGTAGCATAATTTTTTTATTTGCAATTGTATTGATTTTAATAAACACTTCGAGATAAGCCACTACGTTGTCTCCGAACATGTACACGTTTGTCTTTAATGCCGTTGAGACATAATCGTATTTATTATTATCTCCTAACGAGATCCTCCCGGTATTTAAGCAATATATATGAACGTTTCTTTTATCATATCATGTATCATGTCACTATTCTCGACGTATTAACTCACAATTTCTATCGTGTTCATCGTAACATTGTGCATGCAGTTTTCTCATGTGTTTTTAGCTGACAGAAATTTATTGTATCCTCATGGCAGAAACCTAGCTTTTGTATTATAAATTTAACGTTTTAGCAAGGTGCGCTGTGTTTTAGTCGACATTACTTGCATTGTTTTCGTTACCATGAATCTTTTATCCTGATATTAATGGCTATGTTTTGTAGTTTGGCCCCTAAATGAACCTAGTTGTCCGATGTGCCGTAATAAACTCACTAACGCAAAACGAAAAACAAACAAAAAAAGCCGCACAGAGCCATCTTGAAAACACATTTCACATGAACTTCTTCTACAAGTTTTCTACCGGTTGCGATTTAGACTGAAACTTGCATGAAATGATCCTTGCCTCCATGTCTAAACAATGATTCCCCAAAGTGTTGTTATTTTTCGGGTCGATCCGATAATCATGAAGATGGCCGCCACAGTCCACACTTGAAAACACATTTGAACTTCTTAATAGAATTCAAGTTTTTCTACTGTGCACGATTTGACTGAAACTTGCATGAAAATGAGCGAAAATGACATGGTCCGATACTTAAGGGTTGTGATTTTTCGGGTCGATCCGAAATGCAAGATGGCCGCCACAGCCGCCAATCTTGAAAAAACATTTTGACAAAATTCTTCAATTTCTACTGGTGCGATTTGACTGAAACTTGCTTGAAATGACCTGACATGGTCCAATTCATAAAAGTGTTGTTATTTTCGGGTCGATCGAAATCCAAGATGGCCGCCACAGCCGCCATCTTGAAAAAACACTTTTTTGAACTTCTTTTCAAGTTCTACTGGTGCGATTTGACTGAAACTTGCATGAAATGATCCTGACATGGTCCCGACAAAGTGTTGTTTTTTTTTCGGGTCGATCTGAAATGCAGATGGCCAGCCATGACAGCCGCCATCTTGAAAATCACGATTTTGAACTTCTTCTCAAGTTCTAGGGCCGTGCGATTTTGACTGTATCACTTGCATGAAATGATCCTGACATTGGTCCGACAAAGTGTTTGTTATTTTTCGGGTCGATCTGAAATGCACAAGATGGCCGCCACAGCCGCCATCTTGAAAACACATTTTGAAGTGGTAGTTTCTTCTCAAGTTCTACTATGGTGAGATTTGACTGAAACTTCTTTGCAAATGATCATGACATGGTCCAAAACAAAGTGTTGTTATTTTTGTACACTTCGATCCGAAATCAAGATGGGCCGCTTCACAGCCGCCATCTTGAAAAAACATTTTGAACTTCTTCTCAAGTTCTACTGGTGCGATTTCGCACACTGAAACTTGCATGAAATGACTCCTGACATGGGTCTAGGGACAATGTTGTTGTTATTTTTTTAGGTTGATACCCAAACCAAGATGCCGCCACAGCCGGCCATCTTGAAAACACATTTTGAACTTCTTCTTAAGTTCTACGTTGTGATTTGGCTGAAGCTTGTTTCATGAATATGATCCTGATATGGTCCTAACAAAGTATTGTTACATCTCTGGGTTGATCACAAATCGAAGATGGCTACCATGACACTATATCTAATTAATTCCTATATGTTAAGGCCCTTGGGCTTCTTGTTTGAAATAAAATTTGTTGAAAGAAAATTGAAAATGATCCCGACATGGTCCTGACAAAGTGACACCATATGAAATTAATTTTACTATTGCCAATGTAGTCAGATGACCGTTAAGGCCCTTTGGGCCTCTTGTTTTCATACACATAAGTCTCCATAATCAAACTTACTTCAGCTTTGATATCTCCATTGGCGGGGGATCTGAATGACTATGATATTTTTACCTGAATATGTCCGTCTTTTGCAAAGTTTTCCTCTGCTTTTAGTTTATGAGAAAGTACATCCTTCAGGTGTTTTGACAGGGATTGTTGCACTCCAAGACCATCTGGGGTAATTTGTATATCATACTTGCTGTTCTATTCTTTCAGTATTTTATTGGGAGCGTTCAAAAAAACATACTTAGTTCATGATAAGATTCTTTTGAAATATTAAATGAATCCATTATGTAAATCAATGTACAGTGTAACTTCCCGAAACCTAACCTTCTCAAAACCGATCACCTCTAGAAACCGAACATGGATGTCATGTACGGAATGAATTCCTCTTTATTAATAGTGAATAAAACTTTCCAAAACCGATCCCTCCCTATTCTAAATATCGGACCGATTTTGATATCGGAATAGTCAAATGTAACTAAAATACATTTCTGAAAACCGGCCTTACCTGAGCGACACCGATAGATTGCATTGAGGTATGATCAACCGACCGTGAAATACACACGTACCTGTATCCAAAGTTGTCGCAAGCCATATCCTGGGGCATGTATACATATATGAAAGCTGTAGGTACACGGAAATTATGCCTGAGATGGTGGTGTAATTATTTAATCATATATTGTTTAGATATTTAACGAAGGTCTACCACGTGCACGCGGTTTGTTTAGTGTAGGAAAACAAGCAGAGCTAGTAATAAAGAGAAAGTTTCGTATTCAATTTTGACAGTCTCACATGGGTTATCTTTTTACAAATGTAGTTGGAAAATGCAAATTATCTGTATGAAGAAGCCGAAGCCATGTATTGTTTTAGAAAATGTCTATGTCATATAATGTCCGGCATCGACTAGATCATCGTGTAATTAGACCATTTTTAATTTGAATCAACTTAAATTAATTCTTGAAGCTTTAACGGAAGCGATCGGTCGTATGTAGGTTAGTGCAGACAAGAACATCCCCAAGAACAATCACGCTAACAACTAACTAACTAAATACGTTATTTTATAAGCGGTAACAAAGTCAAGACTGTTGTAATCCATTCCTTTTAAACGTATGATTCTCTATTTTGTGATAACATTCACATTAATAATCAATATCGGTCGGTTTTAACGAACACAAGGCATACATGCATGCAGTACACTATAGTGTAAAAAACGACTTCCAATCGTTTAAATCCGGATCGTAATGATCGATAATTCAGTTCACTTCTCCAAACCGAACCCTCTGTAAACCGGCCGAAATTATATGCAACGACCACGACCGGTTTAGGGGAGTTCCACTGAATTCAAATCTTCAATAGTTTTTTTTTCATATTCAATATCTTTCCTTGTTACCATCCTGTTTTATTAGCAGTATCAAATATTTTATCTTTGAAGAACTCCTTCTTTCCGGTATTTTGAAATTTTGTTTGTTTGCTTTGATTAATTAACGTCCTTATTAACAGCTATGGTCATGTAAGGTTTCAAATCATGTATGTGTGTGTGTTGCGTGTATGTTTCCGAGGTGCGTGTCTTGGGAGACTGTGGCTTTCTTAATTCATGTTGCGTCTTCTTGTATAGTGGACCCTATGATTTCTTTTTTTATAGTGCTTTTCTTATCACTGAAGCATGCCGCCGAAGACACCAAGCAACACTTTTCACCCGGTCTTTCCCGTTTCGTAAGATAGTTACTAGTTTTATTTACAGCTCTTAATATCTTTATAATGCAACTGTGAGATCCTCATTATGGCTTTCTTTGCTTTCTTTTATGACTGTTGTCTTTATTTGCAGGTATCTGGATTTCTCCAAAGTTGTTTTCTCTAATATATTTCAGGAATGTTTTTCAGTCTATTTTTTTTCATCTCCTTTCTTTCACTTTAACTCATCTTTTTTCTTTTTGTTCCAACAACAATTTTCATGCCAAATTTTTTTCTCTGACTTCAAAATTAGAAAGCTGTGTCATTTCTTGAAATCAATGCGCACTCAGAAAAAGCATATTTAGTAAGTTTGAGGTAATTTTATAAAATTTTTCAAATGATGTCCTCCCATTACCTATGCCTTTAGTGCTTTGTTTTTTATCCTATAAAAAACTCAGCTCTTATTATCCTTTAAACTATGATCATCTGTGTTGTGAAATTAACTGGACTTTGAATCACATCTGATATTTCTTTAACAGTGTCAATACATAAACAATTTTTTATGCCAAACACAATTCTTCTTTCGACAAAATTAGAAAGAGCCTTTTACTCTACTATCTGAAATTATGAGTTTTTCAGTGAATGTTTCCTTCCTAGATCTGGTGAGAAATTCATTCTGAGGCAACTATGGCATCTGCCAACCGTCTCAAAACTATAACACTTTTAAAATTTGGAGAGCAAAAGCTCGAAAGTCCATCAAATCCGACTAAGAAAAGTACTTGGAAAAGAGTTCGTCTCAAAAAATTAATTCCAATACATCTTCGAAGAAAGTTTGGGAAATGATTGGTAAACATCAGTGGGAAAAGAAAAGCAACAATCATCCCCACCTCATTTAACAAAAATAAATATTTTCTTCAAATCCACAAAAAGCTGACGCCTTTGCCAATAATTTTGCTAACAATTCATCCGTCAAAATTCGTTCCAAAAAATTCAAAATAGGAAGGAAAAGGAAAGAGACGTCTTAATTTTAAATCCTCCAATTAGTGAAAGATACAATAGGCCTTTCGAGTTATCATGAATTTGCTCGAAAAATCAAAGGACTCGGCAGAGTAAATTCACATATATGTTTTTAAAATAAATTACCAGGGACTCTTCACTAAAATGTCTTTTAAAACTATATTTAAACAAGTTTACTCTTCGGGCAAAATTCCCGGAATAGTTCGTAGGAAAGGAATCTACTATTATACCCCTTCCGAAGCCCGGGAAAGATGCAACTGTATGCCAATAAACTATCGTCCTATTTCCATTGACGAGTTGTATTTGTAAAAACTCTCTCAGAACGTATGATAAATACTAGATTAGTTTGGTTCCTGGAATCAAACAATATTTTACGTCCTTTGCACAGCGGCTTTAGAAAACCGCAGGGGAACGGTATAGCACCACTTAGTTAGACTAGAAACATTTATGCGAGAAGCATTTGCCGAAGAAAGCTAACATCTTGTCGCCGTATTCTTTGCACCTTGAAAAGGCATACGGACACAACTTGGCAATATGGAAATCATGAAATCGATCTCCCTGATACTCGGTATATACCGTGGTAATTTGCCTAAGTTTATTTCAAATTTTATATCTGACAGGCATTTCAAAGTTCAAACGAGTTCAACTTATTCAGAAACAGAAACACAGGAGATGGGCGTCCCTCAGGGTGGTATCCTATCCGTCACACTTTTTGGATTAAAAATTAACAGCATAACTAAATGTCTTGGCCAATCTACGGAAGGGTCTCTATTTGTGGATGATTTTTTGACCTGTTACAGACAATAAAATAAAACATTTCACTATAGAACGATACCCTACTACAACAATTTTAAGGTCAAATTACAAAATTCGGGGATGACGAAAAATGGCTTTGATTTTCAAGATCGTGCAAAAACTTGTATGCCTTCTGTAAAACACTACCACTCTTGAACCTGGCCTACACTTAATGGAATTAAAATTCCATATTTAGTTGAACAAACTAAATTTCTTGGACAAATATTTGATATCGAAACTGTCCTTTGTTCCACATAAACAAAATCTATCTGAAGGAAAAGTGATCGAAGGCGCTGAACTTATTTTACGAGTTCTTTCCTGGTCCTTCTGACCTTGGGATGGAATTTGCAGACCGTGAAATGCTTCTAACGTATCTTTGGGGCACTTATTAGATCAAATTTTGACTATGGCTCTATTGTCTAAATCGGCTTAGCTCCTATCTACTTGATTGACCCTATACAGAATCAGGGACTCCTCTCGCACTTAGAGCTTTTCGAATCAACACCTGTGAAGAGTCAATCCATGTGGAAGATAATCATGAGCCATCTAGACGATCGACGAAATCCAATTTATCCTTACAGATGCTGCCCCAACTGAAATCCAACCCCCAAAATTTAAGCTTTTAAATCCTTCCTATTCAATCCAGAACATTTCTAAAAAATATTTTACCCAAAATCAAAAGCTCATACCAACATTTGGCATCAGTAATTTCAATTTTATTAGGGGTCAGGATGACTATAGTTAAATCATGTTTCGTCCGTGCCGTCCGTCCGCCGTGCGTTAACTTTTCACATTTTGAACTTCTTCTCCACCTGGATGCGATTTGACTGAATACTTGCATGTGAAATCCTGACATAGGGTCGCCAAAGTGTTTTTTATTTCTCGGGTCGATCCGAAATCCAAGATGGGCCGCCCAGCCGCCATCTTGAAAACACATTTTGAACTTCTTCTCAATCCTTCTACCAGTGCTTGGATGGATTTCATGCTGAAACTTGCATGAAATGATCCATTGGACATGGTCCCGAAGGAAAAAAGTGTTAAAATTTTTCGGGTCGACCCCCAAGGGGCTGAGGCCACAGCCGCCATCTTGGGGAAAAAACACATTTTAAAATCCTACTCCTTCTCAATCCTTGGATGAATTTTACCAAATATTTGACTGAAACTTGCATTGAAAGATTTCCTGACATGGTCCTGACAAAGTGTTTTTATTTTTTAGGTTGATCTGAACCCCAAGGGGGGGCCCCACAGCCGCCATCTTGAAAAATTTTCTTGAACTTTCTTCTCTGGCCCTACCTGTTTTGTGATTTGATGTCTAACAACTTGCATGAAATGATCCTGATATGGTCCTACAAAGTGGGGTTAAATTTTTTGATGACGATCCAAAATGCAAGATTTTCACAGATTTTGGTATTCTAAGCCATCTTGAAAACACATTTTGAACTTAAGGTTTCAGTCTCCCTCAATGGTGCGATTGGTCTACTTGCATGAAATGATCCTGACATGGCCCAAACAAAGTGTAAACATTTTCGGGTTTCCGAAATCCAAGATGGCCACTGGCCGCCATTCTTGAAAAACACATTTTGAACTTCTTCTCAATCTAAAATGCGATTTGACTTATTGCATGTTGATTACATTGATGGTACCAACAAAGTGTTGTTATTTTCGTAAAGATTTTGATCCGAAATCTAAGATGGCCGCCACAGCCGCCATCTTGAAAACCTGTTTTAACTTTTCTCAAGTTCTACCAATGAATATTGTCTTAAAACTTGCATAAAATTGATCCTGACCTGAAAACCAAATGCAAAATTTTTTAGGTAAAGATTTTGGTATTTCCAAGATGGCACGCCACAGCCGCCATCTTGAAAACACATTTTGAACTTCTTCTAAGTTTTCACCGTTGTCAGATCAATTGGCATGAAAAGCTGGCATTTTAATCCTGATTCACTGGTCCTTACAAAGGGGTTAACTTTCGGGTTGAAGGAAATCCACTTAAATTGGCCACCACAGCTGACCATCTTGAAAACACCATGGGGAACTATCTGAGGTCTCAAAATGGGTGCTTTGGCTGAAACTTGCATGAAATGATCCTGACTTTCCCGACAAAAATTTGTTACTCTCTGGTTGATCACAAATAAGATGGCTACAATGGGTTTCGACACTATATTTAATTAATTTCCTAATTTGTTCAGGCCCTTGGGCCTATGAAATTTACCTTTTTGAAAAAGAAATTGACTAATGATCCTGACATATTCCTGACAAAGTGAACCAAAATATATTTAGTTTTGACTATTACCATTTTTGTCATGATGATAACCGTTAAGGCCCTTTGGGCCTCTTGTTTGCTGGAACTAAATGTTGAATTTCGACACCATTGTACGAGTAGAACCGTTTAGTACCATCATGGCTAAAAAACACCTGATATCAATTTATCTTACATGAGAAAAAATCCTTATATTTAAACAGTAATCCTCCTTTCGGGAGAAATTAGGGCTTTCCCTAACCATGTTAAGCCCTGACAAAGAAAAAGACATGGTGATAATGTTGCGGATGCAATGAATTAGTAATCTAATGGATCTAGAGGACTAATATGACTCCCCGGATTTTTCCTCCATTTTCTCAAAAGCTTGTGCTATTGGTCTGGGCGATTGCCCATATCGAAGAAGACCGCAGTTGAAAAGGCAATCATCTGATCCGACTTCCTTACGGTTTAAAGGGTTTGAATGATCAAGAAACCCTAAAGAAACACATTAATCAAAATCTTTCGATCCGAATATTTCGATTGTCATTATAAATGACTCAATTTACTTATCTCTGGAATACATCCATTGGGTATACAGGGGAATGAAAATTTCTGATATAGCATAAATGCTCTGGTGCCTGTCCACAAAAAGATTTGAAATTTTACCTATACTGTTGAAATAGCTTAACAAAGCCATTGAAATGACCATTCAATTTCAAAGTTGGTATAAAATCATAAATAAACTGTTTAAATTACTACACTTAATCCGAATCTGTCCATTTTAGAGAGACCGCATTTTGAAGTTGTTACTCTCTCGGCTAATAGAATTGGAACACCACGTATTTTACACATTCCTATCTATTTAGATTCCAACAAACATAAATGCATGTGAATCCTCCTCTCACAGTGGAACTTGCTTTATTGCATTGTACGTGATTTTAAACAACATACGTTGATATAGTACTATACAAAAGCCTGGTCTCCGACATGTACACTTTGTTCATGCCGAAAACATTATCGTATTTTCAAATTATCTCAAAGAGATCAGCATTTTTAAACAAAATTGAACGTTTTATTCATCTCGTCTTATATTCATATCAACGCAAAACTCTCGTTTCGTCTACAACAATTGTGCATGAGTTTTCTACAATGTGTTTTAGCTAAAAGTATTTTATCCTATTAATCTTTTTTATATAAATCAACATTTAAATTTTGTTTTAGTTTACACTTGCCTTTTTCTGTATGTGTATGATCCAGAACATATACAGAACATTGTTTATATCCAAATATTAATGCCTGCCTTAAGTTTGGTCCTACATGACCTTAGTTGTTAAACAAACAACCAAACATATTTATAAATTAATTGAAACAAATCTTAGCTTGATAATGTTTTCCTGGTCACTAGCAATCCTCCAACACAAACATTTTCATGTTGTTTTTGTACGATTAAAGATATCCACGCTGAAATATAAAATGGTATTTTTAGCCATTGACTGGCCCCAAGGGCCGGAGCTATGTCATGCGCAGCGTCCGTCGTCTACCCCAGTCGTTACGTTTTCCGCGATTGGGGATTTCCAGGTATAAATATGTCCAGAGTTCTGCATGGATTGTATAAATATTTAAAATTACATAACAAACAAATTGGGGGAAGGGGAAAAGAACTTATATACATTTTGGGATCTGAGCCCCTGGGGGCATGGAGGGGCGGGGCCTAATAGGGGAAAACCAAGGTAAATCCTATAAATCGCTTAACTTGCCCTAAATTCTGCATGGATTGTGACCAAATTTGGCCATAAAACATCCTTGGGGAAAATAGGGGAACAGAACTTGTATAACTTTGTTCCACTCTGACCCCTGGGGCATAGGGGCTCGAAGGCCAATAGGGGAAATTTGAGGTGAATTTTCTATAAATCGCTTCTTGGGGTCCTTGAGTTCTGCATGGGATTGTGACCAAATTTGGCCACAAACATATTGGGGATCAAAACTTTTATGGAAGTTTGTATAAATTTTGGCTCAGACCCCCTGGGGGCAGGAGGGGCGGACCCCAATAGGGGAAATAAAGGTAAATTCTATAAATCGCTACTTGTCCTAGAGTTCTGCATGGATTGTGACCAAAAAGGGTCTCCATTAAGGTAAATATTCATATTCTTCAGAAAAGAAACGAAAGAATGTATCCAAAAGTTACTTGCATTACAAACCATGGCGATACAGGCCCTCTGGGCCTCTTGTATTTAACTTTCAAAAACAGGAGCAGACGATTTAGTACAAAACAAAAGTTACTTACTTTACACCATTTACCACATTGAAAATGTTGGCAGCTTCAATTTTACTTCAAGTTTAAAAATATGAACAGGAATAATTTAAATTGCAAATTTCGATCATTACGAGCACTAAATCCTATATGGAATGAAAGAATACCACCATGGCTTCGCATTCACCAAAGGAAATATCATTATTCAAATGTTGATATTCAATTTAACTTAATGAGAGGCACGAGATATATCACTTGGATTATTACACCAAGAACATTGAATCGAATAAATAAATATCCATTCATGTTCTGTCGGCGGTCGAGCATCTTTATCAAATACTAGTAATCTTTTCGGTTAAAAGAGGTATACCTTTGTTGCGTAACAATACATGCTATACATCATCAACTTACATCTAAAAGAAAATGCCGCATGTCATGCCTCCTTTTTAAAACTGTGATCGACTATCAGTTAAACCACTTTCGGAAGAAACCATATTGACAAATTTTTGCAATAGTTTTGTACTGGTAGTATACCGGTTGTTACTGCAGGCTTGTAGATTTCAAGATGTCTATTCAAAATTCTTGATCCAAAATTTTGTGTTTCCGAAACATTTCAGATTCATCCTCAAAAAACTAAATTACTTATCATCGGTTGCCTTTTATCAAGTAGTACTTCGAAAATGAAGACTTTTTGCATCAACCCCTCAATCTGAAAAAAGCGCTGACAAGGTAGATTATACGATAAACTTTAGGTTTAAAAACGCTCAATCTCATTTTACGGGTGCGTTCGGCTAGGACAATAGTATATCGAGTGTTACCGTGCATTGTAAATATATATAAGGTACGTCAGAAATTGCGTGAACGAAAGCCCAATATTTTTACGCCGAAAATGATTACAGGTAATAACAATTTTTCCGGTATTTTCCGAGTATATTACCGCACATATTTCCAAACCTATAATTTGGCCCGAATTTTTTTTAATTTCTACTTACAAATACAGCAATTTTCCAGGAGGGGAATCCCGACATATACAATACATGTGATTATCATTCTACAGTGGAGCACATAGTATTGTGCACTGAAGGTCATCTGTCACACATACTTAAGCACTACGATTTCTCCGACATGTGATGTACTTTGTATCATGTCTTGAGACATTTAGTTACTTGGGTGTGATAACCACAAATGTACCGCATTCTCCAAAAATACACACCACGCACTTCATTACGCATTAAACATATGCATACATGGGAGGACGTTCTTACATGACCGTGGCTGTTAATTACTTTACAATTCAAACAAACAAACTCTCATGTTCATCCTTAATCTACATTTGTTATTTTAATAGGACTAATTTACTTCCTTGAACAAAGCATTTTAAAATAAACGTAATGATCTCACTCACTATCAGCTAAGTTAGTTAGGTACGTGCAGTAGCGATCCAGAGCTGCGTGCTCGTTTGAACTGTTCTCTTCACTATAAAAAATTGTATTAACACTCCACGCGTCGTAATGTTTACCGAGTCATATGTTGGGATTGTCACTGCTCCATTGCCTTTCCTTTCGCATTTTAGGAGAGTCAGTTGGTTGTTTTGGCGGAAACCTTTTGTGTTCAAAACTACGGTAGCAATGTTTTGTTTACTACGGAGAGCTGGTGGATGTTTCCCATGCGTTAAGATTGAACTGCACTGATAGCCGGTCAGGAGGACACATTAGGATTCCTAAAATATATATTAATTTTTTCGCATACAGAGCGATTTTGATGGGAGATTATATTTTTTCTATTTCATAAGAAATTATACTGGATATATTTACACCATTTTTACCGATTTTAGCCTTTGTTTGCCCGACTATTCGCTTTAATATGTATCTGATATTCTAACTTACACTTGACTTGTATCTAAGGCAACAGGATATAAAATATGCCACTCATGCCATCCTTATTCTCGCTGCCTATATGCTGTATCACATTTGGTTATAATAAAACTTGAAAAAAAATCCGTTACATTTGAGCAGTATGTACGTCATTAGAAGGTTATTCGTAATTATATGTTGTGAGATAATTTTAAGAAACGAAATGATAACTTAATAAGGATATTATTTTATTCTTTTTTATAATCTTGACATTATAATGAAGATAGATTACATTGGTACCGAAAATAGAGATACCTTATCTACATCCACCGTCACGATGACAGGTGTGGGTGGAAGATAATGGACGAACAACAAAGGATGGGTCAGTTTTAGATGTGTCGGGGTCAAGTATAGCCCTTCAATTGATAATAACAAAGCCTATCACACATTGTCTTGCAATTGGTTATCTCCCTTCACGAGTCCTCACTAGTCAACATAATCATGCTGAGCATGGTCAGTTTAACATTAAAAGGTTACTTACATTTTCTGTTGCAAACATATTTTACAAGAGAAATGAACTGAACTGTACCATCAAGATTCTTAGAATGGATATTAATATCATTTTTATTAAATATAATTAGATCGAACTTTGTTCTATTTTCAAAACATCGATATTATCGGTAAGTTTTATCATAAATATTAAACCTGCAGGATGTACCAGTACCTTTGTTTCCGTACTGTATCACCTGGCACATTGACTTATCACTTATAGTAAAACTTCTATTGGTCACTACACAACCATTATCACTTACAGTAAAACTTCTATTGGTCACTACACAACCATTAGTCATTTTGGACTTAACAAACTGTTCGACTGTAATAACCTATATACTAGTACACTATTTGTCTTACTTGTCGAAGAACTAGTCAAAATGTGGTCAAGGGAATTGGTGTAATATCATAATCGGCAGGAGGGATCTAGGTAACAGCATAACTAGGTACGTTGAAACCCCCTGATCGGCGGGAAAGACGATATGATTTATCATCCAAATAACCATCAGGTAAGAAATCATTCCTTTGTTTCAGTTGAAACAAATATGTTTATTCCGTATCATAACTTTGCACTATAGGAATAACGTTGATAGCAGGCGAAACCAACCATGAATAGTAAATAATGATGGTATAAGATTGATTTTCGCTAATGACTGATCGTTTAATAACTTCTGGTTAGGGCATTAACGTATGTCCATTGTAGAATATTCAATTATAATTAAATATATAATTTGTAATGACATACCAAAATTAAAAAGTATAATTTTTGTTTTGCTGATTTTGTCTAATAGAAGTTTATTTTAAATGATGCGTCATTATAGGTCACATGGGTTAAATAAGCTTAGGTATTTAAAATGTTAAAATGAAGGGATTCCAAACTATAGCGTTATAAAAAGGACAATAACACCAATATTACAGTATTGTAACACTCCAAAATGATGATGAAGTAATTTTTTCCATATGTTATTTCAGAGTCCTGATATTTATTGAAATACGGAATTGCTGTACATATTAACAGAATTCTTAATGCAAGATTATGTTATCCGGAAATAATCATGTCAAATGGATTGACTTATCTGTTTGTCTTCCTCCAACTATATTCCGTGAAAGGTAAGTTTTCGTTTTTCACCTGTAATCCCAATATGATTAACATTCATATCCTTACAAGTTGCGCCTTGACCTTGACATTTAAAACAAGTGATCTGGTTTGACCTAGGCCTGTGATTACGAACATCAGGTTTTGGTTGAGATTGAGCCCTGTTTGACATTTCTAAGTCTAATAATTTCTTCTCTAGCATGTCTAATTTGGTCCGTATGTCTGGAGTAACACAGGGTTCTGGTACCCTCTTCACTGCATTGTCTTTTAGCTAAGGCTTAATCTGCAGTTTAAGGATCGTGTTAGTTGTCGAAGGTGTTGGTAAGGCCTGTGATCTATACCCAAAGGAGTCTCCTAGACTGGCACTCTGATTGGCATCCTCGAGGGTACGTGGTTGACTAGAATTCACAAAAAATTGAAGCGTAGGAGGTAATCCATCCGTAAATTTTGCCAACATGTCCATAGGTGACTTACTGAGTTTGGTCCCCACTTTAAGTATGGATGAATAAAAGTCCTCAATGCACATCCCTGGAGACAGCTTTAAGTCATTAAAAACCCGGGTCTCCACGGATACATTCGAAGGGGCAGATCTGATATACATAGAATGGAATTCTAATTTCATCGTATTCCAAGATGCCGTGCATAGTCGGTCTAGTCCTTGAAACCATGTGTATTTTCCAAATGTTATGTTCTGAAGATGTGTCAACCCCTTGAACTGTCATATATGATTCAAAGTCCCGTAAGAATTTTTCAGCGTCCTCAATTTGGGTATCCATGAAATTTTGGGATTTGGATTGGATCAACGATGGAGGCATGTTAAGTCTACGATCCTGGCGATCTGGTTGTGAATCACTTGTAAAAAGAACGGTCCTCACATTAGTTGATGTAAAAGGACTAAAGTCATCATCGAATGATTGTCACCCTGGGCGAGGAGTTTTATCACAGTTCACATGAAATGGTTCGGTACTGGCCATCGTCAACACTCTCCAGGGGTGCGAAACTCTTCTCAATCGTGGCGCGAAACTTTCAGGGATAATCCTGCAGACATTCGATCGAAAATTGATGTTAATATAATACAGTCCATTGAAATCTCACCCCGTGCTGATTCGATTCTCCACCCTGTATCGTGTCGCTTTGTTGCTTGGCTTATTATCGTATGAGAGGAATGATAACGATACAAATTCATCTGGTTCCAGTTCACCATGTTTTATATGCCATATTCGTTCTTTCTAATCCCCAAATAGGACCCGGACTCTCCGGAACCTAGCCGTACATACTAAAATAAGAAATTAACATTTTTCGGATTTCTCTTAAATCATATAAATTCTATGGTCATTTACAGTACAGAAGATGCGCTTAGTAATCTTACACACCAAAGTCTATAAAAGTGGTAGCTTCTGCTTAGCGCTCAGCACCTGGGGAGCGGGACGGACTGGTTCGCCCGTTGTCAGTATAATGTGACCGGGTGTGGTGTGTTGCTTGGTGTCTTCGGCGACATGCTTCAGTGATATAGCACTATAAAAAGGGTAATAGTTCCACTATACAAGAAGACACAATACGAACATACCACAGTCTCTCAAAACACGCACCTCGCACTTCACACACGCTACACACTGCATACATGGGAGGCCGTCCTTACATGACCCTGGCTGTTAATAGGACGTTAAAATAATCAAACAAACAAACAAATTTTAATAGAGATATGACAACTGAATGTGTTACGTTCTGGCGACCTTTGTACTAATTAAATGTACTTCCTATCAGCAATTTGATTGGCCAAAAGTCACCAACATATGACCCTTTATGGTGTATTGTCATGTCATTTAACAAACGTAGTGGTAAAGATATGTGTTTTAATCTAATGAACCATTCCTGGTCGTCGGTGTTTTTGGAATTCACATTTTATTCAGAAAATATTAAAGGCAATGACAATTATTGTTGACAAACTATCTTAAATATGATAAATCCATTTTGATTGAACACGAGTTGGAATTAGTCTTTATTGTGCGAGATTAATTTTATTTATTCAAAATTGCATCAGGATAAATCATTTCCTGTAGTTAATATCTAACATGATTAGATTTACACGTTATGAAATGCGCAAGACTTCTGAAACAATAAATCAACCATAAACAACAATAATAAATAGTTAATCACAGTTTGGAGATACAACATGATCAAACGTAAAAACCAGCAAATACAAATATAGCAATGACGAACCCAAACGATATTTTAAGCTGTAAATATTCAATCATTATTTATTTACATTAAAATCATTATTAGAGTCTGCGTAATGAATATACTTTTTCATATACAGTAGAGTTGGTTATTGTGCATGCTTCAGTGATATAGCTCTACAAAAAGGGCAACAGTTCCACTATACAAAAAGACATAATATGAACATACCGCAGTCTCCCAAAACACGCATCTCGCACTTCACACACGCTACACACTGCATACATGGGAAGCCGTCCTTACATGACCCTGGCTGTTAATAGGACGTTAATTTAATTAAACAAACACACAAAGCTATGACCGCGACAACTTGATCTTCGAAATATTGAGAGACGATTTAATCATATATAAACACATCGCATGAATTTAAAATCCTAAAGTACCAATCTGATTAAAATACAGATCCTTGTTATCACTTAGTTTAGTCAGATAGGTGAAAATAATCGACTGTATGGTATTGACATCGATCTTTCCATTGTGTAGGATCTCCCCCTAGAATGCCAGAGTCGGTCAGCGTAACGTCTGTTGGTGCTAATTTCCTCGTACAGTGGCGCCCTCCTACTGTGTCCTACGGTCCTATTCTACACTACCAGGTTGTTTATAACCTACTTCCGGAAGAAGATAGCGTCACCATGACGACAAATGGACAAACATTTGTTCTTATTCGTAAGTGTTCTGGTCTGGTAGACTTAAGTATTCTCCAACGCTGCCAAATGGTATTATATCTCTATCAAAAACCTGACTATATCACTATGTCCGATATGCAATAAAGTTCTGATTGCGTATACACCAAAAGCAAAGCAAATCATTTTATATATCATTTTTGTGTTAATTTGTTATATTTAAATATACACGATTAAACACGAAATATTTTTTAAATTGATCTTTTCAAGTCAAATGGATTAAATAACAGGCAAAGCCTAACTAAATTCTCTCCAATGATGGCAAAAGTAATAGTTTAAACTGACATCAATTATAGATATTATATTTCAGTTTTGAAATGAAAATTTTACAATAATTAAAGGGAGATAACTTTTGCATTCACACATCACACATATAAATTAAATACAGCTATTCTTTTATTACAAGAACATGTAATATCATACCACATGTTACTCAGATATTGACAGACAATGACCAACAGTCCATGTGTATATATATACACTTGTCATTGCTCTCAATACTGTAAACTTTCTTGAAAATAATTGAAAACGACCACGTATATATACTTTAATAGAATATCACTACGGGGGTTTGAGGCGCAACGTCCTGGGTTATGGAAAATGTAGAAATTCTTGATGGAACTGGCCGTGGATTCAAAAGAATACAGAGGCCTCACTTGTAATCCAGGTAAATATATAAAAGAGCGAGTCCAACACGGTATTTCCTTCCAGTAAGCTGATTTTTTAATCAGATAGTTGTTGACATGTTTCGACTCTTGATTGTTGTTCTGAAGACGACTCGCCTAGAGTCGAAAAATGTCAACAACTATCTGATTAAAATATCAGCTTACTGGAAGGAACTACCGTGTTGGACTCGCTCTTTTATATATTTAATAGAATATGTATATGCTGTATATAACAAAACAAAGTAATAGTACCAAAACAACCATGCTCAACAAAATACTCCAAATCTTTGTCAGAGGATAATTAGAATAGAATATATACAATATTATTCAAATGATATATAGTGAACATTGGATAATTTTTGAGAAAAAAAATCTAAATTTAAAAATGAAAATTCTAAATATTATTTCAAAAGCTTGTCATGGCAAATTTAAATCATATAGAGATTAAAACGTCTTGATTTACCAAAATATAGGTGAACATATTGAAGAAATTGTCTGTTTATAGATTCGTCACAGTCAGGACAGCCTTGAAGAAGAAATTTGGTATCAATATGGTTATGATTTGCATAATTACTAATGGAGGTGATCAGGGAAAGTCTCTGTTGATCATATAAAGGGCATTCGAGAAAGTAGTGGGATATAGTTTCATTTTCAAAAGAACAAGCACAAGATGTATCGTCAGATAAATGGTCAATATATAGGTGGGAATTAAGATTACTATACAAATTTCTTGGTTGACAAAAATTTGGGTTGATTCAATTACAACTGGGACATCTTTATTAAATTGATGTTTAAAGGCTGAAAGAGAAGGAGAGTTAAAGAGATTGTAATCAGAAGTGTTAATAGTGCGACACATTAGTGGGAGAAAATATCAAAATAATTATGAGTTCTGCGTATTGGTGGCTTAGATATTCTTGTTTGTCTGAGAGCATAGCCATTATTGTTTTGATTGTTAATGGAAGGATTTAGGAAATCTTGTAAGTATTTTGGTGATAGGCCATGCATTGTTTTGTATATCTTTGTTAGTTTGTGTTTGTGTCTTCTTACTGATAGTGTTTCCCATCCAAGTTCTGTATAAAGTTTATTGAAAATTTGATCGTTAACGCATATCTGACATATCTTTGTAGCTGTCGACGAGCATCCAGGTCGCCTTTATCGCATCATGGTTTTCGCGGAAAATGCGGATGGTCTGAGTCGGCCATCACGACCTCGATACGTACGGGTAACTAATGGTATGTCAACTAGCATATTCAAATCTGAAACGGAGTATGAATATTGGTCTGTGTTCTAATTAAAGTTAAGCCTTATAAACAGTGATGGGAAGGAACGCATATTATTCTATATCGTCTTGAATAATTATTGAGCACTTACAGATAGTAATAAGGAATGCATTAGTAATAGAACTTATGTCAGATATTGTCAAAGATTTCAATACTGTTTGAATTCTGTAAATCTCCTCTGCAAGTTTACTGTACTTGTCACACACGAAAGAAAAGATCTTATGAACGAGAGGCCATAAACATAAAGATTCTGCCTTGCTGGTAGGGTGTAAGAATGGTCCTGCTGCCCTTCTTGCAGATCATAAGGCCGTCCTAAAATGCTGGCTGTTAATAGGAAGTAAATTTAATCAAAGGAACAAATAGATTAGATGGTTGTGTAAATTAACGTTCATTAAACAGTCCGGGGTCATATACGGAAGATCGGCCGTAAGAGTCCCTAAGATGTTAAGCCGTATCAACCGACATTCACTATCGATAATTGGACGTTGATCATTATCAACCAACCGCTAACAAATGCAATTTCAAACGTCAATCATTTAATGTATTATTCATCTGTTGTACTTTTCAGGTTGTGGTGGTAACAGATACGTAAAACCTGAGACATCTATTAACGTTATTTCACCATTCTACCCGACAAGGTTCGAACACAACTCCCTATGCTCCTGGATTTTATCAACAAATGCATCCTACGTGCTGAGTGTTACAATAAACGATTTTAACTTCAGTGCCGACAGCTGTATAAATGATTTCATCTCTCTCAGAGACAGGAGTGTTAACCATGGCGGAAAGCTGTGTAATATATCCGACGGTGCATTTCTTTCTCAAGGAAACGAGACTGAACTGTCACTTCATACGGGGCCTAACGGATGGGGACGAGGTTTCAACGTTACGGTTCGATCGGAAGGTTAGTTGGGATTTATTCTGTGGACTATATCGCATACATAACATACATTATATAACCCATGACTGGGGATGAGCCAGTAAACTAAAACAAACAATCGTATTGTGATTTGAACCAAACCATCGTCACCAAACAGTTAACCAAAATAGTCTTATTTGCATTTACTGAATCTGTATTCCATGCCTTTCATTCGTAAACCATTTATGGTACCTTGATTACCACGTGTCCTGTATCAATTTAACAATTAATGCAGATCCTTAAATTCACCCCGTTATATAAAGGCTTTGAAACGGAGCTGATAAACTCTAGTATCAGCAACAAGTTCGTAACCAGTAAACTGTTTTGTCTTTTTGTAGTTCCTCTTCCGAAACAACCCGCTTATGTCAAGGTTATCGCCATGAACAACGTTATAACGGTGAGCTGGTCGCCCCCAAGTAATTATAAAGGCGATCATATAACAGCCTATAGAGTGAGATACTCCGTCCTTCCGTTCACAAAGAGATTTGTGATCACGCTGTCCACTAAGACACGAAGGTTTCCAATCAGCACGCGAGGCCACGAAGGTCAGCTGTATGTTGTCAAGGTCAGTGCCATGCACCGGTTCCAGGAGGGTCCGACGTCTTCTCCGGCGTATGTTAGAGCTTGTGAGTATTCAGAATAAATTCCAACTCCCAATGGTATATTGACATATAGAAAAAGTAATTATCATAATTTCGACAACGCTTTTATTTATTGTATATTCCTGCTGGGAGACTCATGCTTTGCGTAGACAGTGTTTAAGAAACAACTTATTGGTTTGTTTCAGTGGAATTATTTTTATGCATTCGAACAAGAATGACCAAACCTGTGTAATGGTATTTTTTATTTACGTTTTGAAATGTAAATATGTAACAATTACATTCGTTTATTTTAAGCCTGCTCTAGAGAAATAGTGTTGGCTCCCGGAAAAGACATCAACATCACATCTCCTGGATACCCTCAACATTATCTACCTCAAGTTTTATGCAACTGGCGAATAACTTCCGGTTCCGGTCAACCATTTTACTTTCGAATAGCAGCACTAGATGTTGAGGAAAGTCTTTTCTGTAGCAGTGATTATTTATCTGTGTCATTGTGGGGAAACACTAGACGGTGTGGTACTGTTTCAAGCCCGGAGGAATTTACAATGGTGTCGGGAGAATTGGTGGTTAAGTTTCTGACCGATAACCATAAAGAAAATACTGGGTTTATCATAGAAATCAAATCAGGTTTGTTTTATTGTGTTTTTATTTGATCATGACAGTTATAACATTCTAAATTAAATTCTAGAATTTAAATCTAAGTTTTCATAACGACGAGTTTCTTTTCGAATAGGAGCCACTCTACATTTGAATTTGGCGAGGGCACCACGTGCTTTTGTAGACATAACTTAAGATAAATAAACTTCAGTGCCAAAATCACTCTTAAAGTTTTTATAAGTTCCCAGTTTACTTC
Organism: Argopecten irradians; assembly: GCF_041381155.1. NCBI lineage: Eukaryota > Metazoa > Mollusca > Bivalvia > Pectinida > Pectinidae > Argopecten > Argopecten irradians. The sequence goes on along the minus strand of NW_027187952.1, from coordinate 1,249 downwards.
GGCTAGTTGCAGGAAAGGAGTTGTTTAATTTCAAGATTCAATAAAACTCAAGATAATTTTTGAAAAACAGTGGTCTTACACTGCTAATGGTATGAAGTTCCGATAACATATCTAAAAGCGGTAACTGTAGAAGACCGAAAGCACGTGGTGCGTGTTGTGGGATTCTGCGGTATATTCGTGTTGTAGTAACTATTAAAAATGTAGATTGAGTATTATAATCTAAACTACTTTTAACAACCATAGAAACATTTTTTTATGAACATGCATCAAACAGTTATAATATTATTAACACAAATTAAGATATCCGATATGTTGTGCATGTATAAGTAAATTATCCGGCCACAGTAAAAGTACCGAGTGAATTTGCGACCCGAAGTTTAGTCCCTATTCTTCGGCAAATTTTGCTGAACATCTTTTCATTACGCTTAATGAGAAAATATTGAATACAATATGCGAATCCCAAATCCCTCAGCTATTTCACTGTAACATAATTATTTACTTTGTAAATTGTTGTATGACTATTTAAATGTTCAATTTTCCAGTTTCCGTTTGGTCTAATTATCTTAACGTCCTCTGGTACTGATGTTAAAGATGCTCCACCGCCGACAGAGCGTAAATGATATTCATTATTTGAACAATAATTGGCGTTTAATCGTGTATATATATGCCTAATTAGCACAAAAAATGACATAAGATATAATTTAGCTCGCCTTTGGTGCATGCGCAATCATTACTTCATTCCATATAGGATATAGTGCCACGGAATTTTTTCGGGATGCAATTAATTATTTTTCATATTTTTAACTTGAAGTAAAATAAGAAGCTCAAACTTTTCAATGGTGGTAATGGTGTAAAGTAAGTAACTTTTGTAACTAAAGAAAAATACTAAATCGTCTGTTCCTGTTTTTGATAGTGAAAAATACCATTTGTCAGCGGTGGAGCATCTTTAAATTATCCTTCAAACTAAACATAGAATAACGATACATGAGTATGATTCATTTACAGATCATAAATCGTTGAAACAATTAAACCTAACTGTATTTCAATTTTAAGTGCATTGAAAATGATGTGTACATTTTCCGAGACGAGAAAATGTATTAACTGATAAATACATTTCCATGTTTTCAGAAACATCATCGCTACTTTCTCCCAACATGACAGAAAGAACAACAAAATCCACGGAGTTTAGGACGTCAACAGATACAGTGACCCTATAGCACTATAAGAACAATGACACATTGGGATCAAT
>NW_027187951.1:0-54845 GCF_041381155.1 Argopecten irradians | reverse complement strand
TTAATGATTGGTTCTGACCACCGGGGGCCAGGAGGGGCAGGGTCCCAATAGGGGAAAATAGAGGTAAATCTATAAATCGCTACTTGTCTAGAGTTCTGCATGGATTGTACCAAATTTGGCCACAAACATCCTTGGGGGAAGGGGAACAGAACTTGTATAAATTTTGGCTCTGACCCCCCGGGGGCAGGAGGGGCGGGGCCCAATAGGGGAAATAGAGGTAAATCCAATAAATCGCTACTTGTCCTAGAGTTCTGCATGGATTGTAACCAAATTTGGCCACAAACATCCTTGGGGGAAGGGGAACAGAACTTGTATAAATTTTGGCTCTGACCCCCCGGGGGCAGGAGGGGCGGGCCCAATAGGGGAAATAGAGGTAAATCCTATAAATCGCTACTTGTCCTAGAGTTCTGCATGGATTGTAACCAAATTTGGCCACAAACATCCTTGGGGGAAGGGGAACAGAACTTGTATAAATTTTGGCTCTGACCCCCCGGGGGCAGGAGGGGCGGGGCCCAATAGGGGAAATAGAGGTAAATCCTATAAATCGCTACTTGTCCTAGAGTTCTGCATGGATTGTAACCAAATTTGGCCACAAACATCCTTTGGGGAAGGGGAACAGAACTTGTATAAATTTTGGCTCTGACCCCCCAGGGGCAGGAGGGGCGGGGCCCAATAGGGAAAATAGAGGTGAATCCTTTAAATCACTACTTGTCCTAGAGTTCTGCATGGATTGTAACCAAATTTGGCCACAAACATCCTTGGGGGAAGGGGAACAGAACTTGTATAAATTTTGGCTCTGACCCCCCGGGGCAGAAGGGGCGGGCCCAATAGGGGAAATAGAGGTAAATCCTATAAATCGCTACTTGTCCTAGAGTTCTGCATGGATTGTAACCAAATTTGGCCACAAACATCCTTGGGGGAAGGGGAACAGAACTTGTATAAATTTTGGCTCTGACCCCCCGGGGGCAGGAGGGGCGGGGCCCAATAGGGGAAATAGAGGTAAATCCTATAAATCGCTACTTGTCCTAGAGTTCTGCATGGATTGTAACCAAATTTGGCCACAAACATCCTTGGGGGAATGGGGAACAGAACTTGTATAAATTGTTGGCTCTGACCCCCCCGGGGGCAGGAAATAGGGGCGGGGCATTGATAATGACCAAATTTGGCCAGGAAACATAGAAGGTAAACAGAACTTGTATAAATTGCTACCCCCCCTGGGATTTAGAGTGATCTGCATGGCCCATTAGGGAAACCAGAATTTGGCCACAAACAAAATCCTTGGAGGAAGGGAAAACTTGTATTTAAATTTACTTGGCATTACAAACCATGGATGCGATACAGGCCCTCTGGGGCCTCTTGTTATAATAGGGGTTTCTGAGTATTAATCTATAATATACTTTCTGTCTAGAGTTTTGTGGATTGTAACCAAATTTTGGCCACAAAAACATCCTTGTCCAGGGAAGTGGTTGTCTGGTACAGAACTTGTAACATAAAATTGGCTCTGATAATCCCCATTTCAGGAGGGGCGGGAAATAGGGGAAAATAGAAGAAATCCTTACTATATAGAGATAAGTTTATGGTGGGCAAATATCCCTCTAGATTGGGATACATAAATTCTTTTCTACAATGTCAACATATGATTAAGTTTGATCTACATCAGAATCCATTCTAAATGAAAGTTAGGTAATGAAGGTTAGGTATAATAGTGATTTTGGCTTATTCATTCCCTTATTTTTACTTTCCAATATTTATACCTGGGTAAGCTACTTCCACAGTTGCTACCAGTTCTAACCATCAGGCAAAAGACAGGGCGAAGTACAGCTGAATTGGATACATTTGGCTCTGGGTGACCCATTGGGAACAGGAGGGGCGGGATCAATAGGGGAAAGTCTCCTTATAGAGGTAATTCATTATATTATCAGTTAGGGACATAGACTGTTCTTAGCATGGAGTATACCAAATTTGGCCAAAATGTCCTTGGGGTAAAGGGAACAGAACCCATTAACAATTTTGGCTTTGACCCCCCGTAACAGGGAAAAAGGGTCCTTAGGGGAAAATAGAGGTAAATCATATATTAGTACTTGTATAGAGTTATACACTTGAACCTTTATTGGTATTATTTTATAGAATGATATTCTTTTTTGGGAATCAAACTTGACTTGTATAAAATGGCTGACCCCCATATACCAGGATGGTGGTGTTAATATGTCTTCAATAGTCTGTCATTCCATTTCCTTTAAAACGCTACTTTAGTCATAGAATTCTACATGTATTTTGACTAACCAAATTAAGTCAGAGACATTTTTAAAAAGTGTTTAACAGAATCTTGTTGTAAACAAATTTTGGCATGAAACCCATTGGGCAATGGAGGAAGGCGGGCCCAATGAGGTAAAATAAAAAATAAAAAATCTTTAAATCGACTTGTCTTTAAATGTATTAGATGATCCTAAAAATTTGGCCACAAAGCATCCTTGGGGGAAGGGAAGACAGAACTTTATAAATTTTGACACTGATTCAAGGGTCACAAAGGGGCGGGGAATATAGGGGAAAGATCTTTTAAATCTTATCATCAAATGAAAGTAAGAGGTCCTAGGGACCTTATATTGGATAAAGTTTGTTCTTATGAATGGCCTTGACATTTACCACAAAACCTACATCACAGGGTAAAGTTTTGTAATTAATTTGTTGGCTCTTTTAATGTCATTCTGGGATAAGGAGGGGCTACTGCCCAATAGCTGAAATAGAGGAAATCCTTTCAATTCGCTACTTGTCAGCGAGGTTTTAAAATAGGCACCAAATTTAAAACATGTCTTGTCGATAACTAAGAGGCCAGAACCTGTATATTTGGTCTGTATAGCATGCCCCAGGGGCACAAGATTCGAACTACATTACTTGTAAATACTGAGGTAATTTTCAATCTTAAATCATATTATTTTATGGATTAACCAAAGTGGCCTGGATACCTGATTGGGGTCCTGTGGCATATTGCTCGGATTAAAGGCTATGACATTTAACCGTCATTCAAGGATCAAGTAGAAAATGACTCATTGTCAATAATTTAGAGGTTTAGAGACCTGAAAATAGGCCTTTTGCATGCTTGGATGAAAGGCTATCATACAGCACAGCAGTCAAATACGTGACATCTTATGTCAACATCGAAACAACTTTTACATAAGTTAAAGACCTGAAGTATTCAGATATTGGACCTATATCACTCTTGGTGAAGGTTGTTCACAATAGGGGAATTAGAGGTAACCTATTTTAAATCGATTGTCCATAGTGAAATTTCTAAATGAAAATAAATTTGTTCAAACGATTCTTGATTTTTTAGTAAAACTTGTATAGATTTTTTCATTCGGTTACCTGACCCAATAGGGGAAATAGATGGTCATCCTTTCAATCGTATCATCTGCCGTCCTTAAACTACATAAGTGAAAGGCCCATGGTAATTATAATTTCGCCACAAGCATCCTGGGATAAAGGGTTACCAAGTTTGTTAAATTTTGACCTTGATCTGACTCCCAATCAAGGTCACACATGTCACAGAGGCTAAAAACTTTTGATGTTTTCTAGTCAATAACTTAAAGCCTCGAGACCTGATATTGGGCTTGTAGTACACTTGTATGCTCAGATGAAGTGCTATACTGTTAAGTTTATTAAAATGATATGAGGTGCAGCGATGACTGAGTGGTTAAAGTGTTCCATGATATTATCACAAGACTAAACATCGGGTTACAAGTTTGAACCAATTTGGGGCAGTAACCAGGTTTGGCTAGTCAGGGAACAGACTTGTACTCTTGACTTTCCTCCTTGAACAAACCGGTCACAATTTTGTAATTGTATATAGGATCGTTTAAATTATACTTGTCCTAGAGTTCTGCATGGATTAAATTGCTCAAATGAATGGCCACAAAAGGTCACTTGGGATCAAGGGGAGCAGAAACTTTTAAAAATTTTGGCTTCACAGTAATTAAAAGGCTTAGAGACCCAATTATTGAGAAATGTAGATGTAAATTGCTATCTAAAATGTCTTCTAGAGTTCTGCAATAACGTAAGATTTGGCCACAGAAACATCCTTGGGGGTAGGGGATCAGATGAATGTTTATAAAGTTTGTTAAACTCTGATCCCCTATGGAAGCCAGGGCGGGTAAGCCCCAACTCCGTGCAAGGGGATTTTTTACTAAAATATATAACACTTGAACGGAAAATAAAAAGTCGTTCAAGATCGACATTACCGTTAAAGAAATAACCGTTAAAGAATTTGCCCGCGGAAGGATTGTACCAAATTTGGGCCACAATAATCCGTTAAAGGGAATTAGCCACTGAAGATATAAATTTTGAATCTGACCCCCGGGGGAATTTAGGGGCGGGGATTTAGGGGAAATAGAATTAAATCCATTAAATCGCTACTAGCCATCTGAAGATTTACATGGATTTAACAAATTTGCAAGAATCAGGGGAAGGGAACAGAACTTTACCATAAAAGAATTAGCCATGGGGGCAAGGGGCGGGGCCAATAGGAAATAGATTTAAATCCATTAAAAATTAGCTACTTGTGCAAGAATTAGCACTGAAGATTTAATTAAAGAATTAGGCCACAAAATCCTTGCCGCGGGAAGATTTTACCGTTAAAGATTTCACTGGATGATTTATCATTAAAGGTGAACCCATACCAAATGATTAAAATATTGAATTGAATTGTCTGCTTTTTAATTTAAAATTGGGGAAGGGGAACAGAACTTGTAAGGGCTCTGATCCCCCGGGGTTTTATAACATCTTTAAATGTGTTGACTTTAAGATCGCTACAAGGAAACTGACTTAAAACATTTGCAGTTAAGAAGATGATCGAAGGCTATACTAGCGCTCAAAACAAAGGTGAATATCTTACACTTGCACAATATCAATGCAAAATGAAGTCTCGTGTTGTCGAAGATGAACCAATCAACTTGGCGCAAAATTTATTGCATAACTTCTATTGTGTATCTATTAGTGTATGTAGATTAGTCTACGCAGGGAAAATAAAATGACCCCAGACACACAATATACCCCTCCAATAAAATTTTAAGCTATTACGATATGTGTCCTAAAAATAGTGTGCACTTTTTGTACATAAACCTGCAGATCCGATTTAGATGTGCTTGTATATTTTTGTTTTATAAATTGTATCAATTGACCATAATAGATCTACAGAATGATGTACCATTTGAAATATCAACTGATATCAAAGAACCACCACATACATATTAGGCCTACATCAGGCGCTAAATGTTTCAAATGTGTGATCAACGTCATAAATCACTATTATACTCCAATTACATTCGAACGTTCATAGAACGGAAGTCGTCCTGGGAGAGGACGGTCGTAAACCTTTAAGAGAAAGAGGGTGGGGTGTGGATATCCTTTAATTCTTTAACGATAAATCTTGCACGCCTTATTCTTTAACAGCAAATCTTCCACGGCTAATTCTTGCCCGGCTAATTCTTTAACGGTAAATCTTCCGCGGCTAAATTTTGCGCGGTTAATTCTTTAACGGTAGGATCTTCTGCGCGCGGCAAAGTCTTGCATGGCTAATTCTTTAACGGTTAATTATTTAACGGAAATGTCAATCTTGAACGGCTTTTTAATTTTCCGTTAAAGTGTTATATATTCTTATTAAAAAGCTTGAACAGAGTCGGGGGTCCCATACGGCTTTCCATAGATATGAGATGCTGTGGTGTCCAAGTGGTTAATGTATCCCGATATATTATCTAAGCTTTCTACCTCTCAGGGTTAGACAGTTATATGTATTCAAATTGGATTACAGCACCATGATAGCTCTTGTGTACTGTGTCCAAGTTCAAATTCATTGATAAAGTGTAACATATTAAATTACAAATATTTATTTTGTCTTTAAGTAATAAATGATAACGAGCAATATAAAATATAACTTAAGTAAATTTAAACTCACTTTCAGGAATCTTTGTTATAAATCAAATGCCTTAGGTGGGTTGCCACTATCAGTGAGCATATTTTTGTGATATGGACCTTTGTTTATGCCTTATGATTTCTGTACTGTGTTTATTACCATTTTATGACCAATAGTGCCTAAATGTATATATCAAATAAAAAAATCTTGAATACACACTGTATCATAATGTATCATGATTTTACATGCATTGTATACTATGCTGTCTCAAATCACTAACATCAATGCAACAGAATTTTTATAGCCTGAGACAAAGTCAAGTCGAGCTATTCTAATGGACTTTTGTCTGTTGTTGTGCATATGCGTTTTGTGTATGTAAACAATCTAAAGATGCTCCACCGCTGACAAATGGTATTTTTTCACTATAAAAAACAGAAGCAGACGATTTAGTATTTTTCTTCAGTTACAAAAGTTACTTACTGTACACCATTACTAACATTGAAAAGTTTGAGCTTCTAATTTTACTTCAAGATAAAAATAGGGAAAAGAATTAATTGCATCCATGATATAAATTCCCTGGCACTATAATGGAAATTATATGGGCGGGTTTTATGAAGTAATGATATGGCATGAAAAGCCCAAAGGCGGTGAAATGTGTGTGAAATTTTAAATCATCGCTTACTTTTGTCCGCCAATTAGGCATGATGTCGATATACAAATGATTATGCACAATGTCCCTTGTTCAAGATGGGGATAATGAAACTTTTGTCCATAAATCTTTCAAATCGGCTCTGACAGTAGTGTGTTTAAGAAATTAAAGTAGCCCAATAGTGAAAATTGGTTGCCTAAAAAAAATCCTTTTAATGGTGTCATTCAGCTGGTTATTAGAGATTTTGTTTTCATGGATCATGAGCTGATGGGTAAAGCGTCCACATAGACATCCTTGGGGGATCAACGAAACAGAACTTCAATAGCATAAATTTTGGCTTTAATGAAAATAAATAACAGGAGGGGCGGGGCACATGATTTGGGGAAATAGTAAGGTATAATCTTGTATAACATTTAAGCATGTCCTTTTTCATAGGTTATTTAGTAACCAAATTTGGCCACAAACATCCAAGGGGGAAGGGGAACAAGAACTTGTATAAATTTTGGCTCTGAAAAAATTCCGGGGCAGGAGGGGCGGGGCCCTATAGGGAAAATAAAGGTAAATCCTTAAATCGCTACTTGTCCTAGAGTTCTGCATGGTTATTTTTTTGTGTAACCAATTTTGGCACAAACATCCTTGGGGAATGGGGAACAGAAATTATTGTATAAATTTTGGCTCTGACCCCTGGGGGCAGGAGGGGCGGGGCCCAATAGGGGAAATAACTGTTAACAAATAGAATAAATCCTAAAAGTAAATCGCTACTTGTCATAGAGTTCTGCATGGATTGTAACACAAATTTGGCCAGAAAATCATCCTTGGGGAAGGGGAACAGAACTTGTATAAAGGACTTGGCTCTGACCCCCCAACAGGAGGGGCGGGGCCCAATAGGGAAATAGAGGTAAATCCTATAAAATCGCTACTTGTCATAGAGTTCTGCATGGATTGTAACCAAATTTGGCCACAAACATCCTTGGGGGAAGGGGAACAGAACTTGTATAAATTTTGGCTCTGACCCCCGGGGGGCAGGAGGGGCGGGGCCCAATAGGGGAAATAGAGGTAAATCCTATAAATCGCTACTTGTCCTAGAGTTCTGCATGGTTGTAACCAAATTTGGCCACAAACATCCTTGGGGGAAGGGGAAAAGAACTTGTATAAATTTTGGCTCTGCCCCCTGGGGGCGTGAGGAGGGGCGGGGCCCAATAGGGGAAATAGAGGTAAATCCTATAAATCGCTACTTGTCCTAGAGTTCTGCATGGATTGTAACCAAATTTGGCCACAAACATCCTTGGGGAAGGGGAACAGAACTTGTATAAATTTTGGCTCTGACCCCCTGGGGGCAGGAGGGGCGGGGCCCAATAGGGGAAATAGGGTAAATCCTTTAAATCGCTACTAGTCATAGAGTTCTGCATGGAATGTAATCAATTTTAGCCACAAACATCCTTGGGGGAAGGGGAACAGAACTTGTATAAATTTTGGCTCTGACTCCCTTGGGGCAGGAGGGGCGGGGCCCAATAGGGGAAATAGAGGTAAATCCTATAAATTGCTACTTGTCCTAGAGTTCTGCATGGATTGTAACCAAATTTGGCCACAAAACATCCTTGGGGGAAGGGGACAGAACTTGTATAAATTTTGGCTCTGAAGCCCCCAATTTCAGACAAATTTAAAGGGGCGGGGGCCCAATAGGGGAAATAGAGGTAAATCTGTCTATAAATCGCTACTTGTCCTAGAGTTCTGCATGGATTGTAACCAAATTTGGCCACAATTTAAATCATTTTGGGGGAAGGGAACAGAAACTTGTTATAAATTTTGGCTCTGACCCCCCGGGGGCAGGAGGGGCGGGGCCCAATAATTTTGGAAATAGAGGTAATTCCTTTAAATCACTACTTGTCCTAGAGTTCTGCATGGATGTAACCAAATTTGGTCTAGGGGATATTATCCTTGGTGAAAATAATGAACAGAAGTTTGTATATAATTTTGGCCACTGGTTCCCCAGGGGATGCAGGGAGGGGCGGGGCCCCCAATAGGGGAAAATTAGAGGTAAATCATTTTTAATCGCTACTTGTCCTTAGAGTTCTGCATGGAGTGTAACCAAATTTGGGCCACAATACATCCTTGGGGGAAGGGGAATCAGAACTTGTATAAATTTTGACACTGATTCCCTTCGGGCTAGGAGGGGCGGGGGCCCAATAATAGGGAAATAGAGGTAAATCCTTTAAAATCGCTTACTAGTCATAGAGTTCAGCAATGTATTGTAAAACCAACATTACTGGCCATTAATTATCCTTGGGGGAAGGGAGAACAGAACCCTTGTATAAATTTTTCAAAACTCTGATTCCCCCGGGGGCAGGAGGGGCGGGGGGCCCAACCCAATAGTTGGAAAATAGAGGTTAAATCCTTTAAATGAGCTACTAGTCATATGACTTCTGCATGGATTTTAACCACAACTATTTGGCCATAAAACAATTTGGGGAAAACAGAACTTGTATTTCTTTTTTTCTGATTTAGAACATCGGGCAAGGAGGATCATTGTGATAGGGTAATGATAACGTCAGGGTTTCCATGAATTGTATCATACATCGTAATTCTGGCATTATGGTTCATATATGTGAAAAAAATTTTCCGCCAATCAGAAAGTGGGATTCTCAATATTAAATCCTGTAAATTTGGCTCATAGATGTTGATTGGGATTGTAACCAAACTCATTTGCCATTTTTGGGGCTCACCTGGCCCTGAAGGGCCGGTATAAATTTATGTCATGACCCGCAGGGTCCGGAGTCCGTCGGCCAATACGCGGGGCCAATCATCCGTCTGTCCGTCAACATTTCATTTAAATCGCTACTTGTCATAGAGTTCTGCATGGATTGTAACCAAATTTGGCCACAAACATCCTTGGGGGAAGGGGAACAGAACTTGTATAAATTTTGGCTCTGACCCCCCGGGGGCAGGAGGGGCGGGGCCCAATAGGGGAAATAGAGGTAAATCCTATAAATCGCTACTTGTCCTAGAGTTCTGCATGGATTGTAACCAAATTTGGCCACAAACATCCTTGGGAAAAGGGGAACAGAACTTGTATAAATTTTGGCTCTGACCCCCCGGGGGCAGGAGGGGCGGGGCCCAATAGGGGAAATAGAGGTAAATCCTTTAAATCGCTACTTGTCATAGAGTTCTGCATGGATTGTAACCAAATTTGGCCACAAACATCCTTGGGTGAAAGGGGAACAGAACTTGTACAAATTTTTGGTTCTGGTTCCCGCGGGCAGGAGGGGCGGGGCCCCAAAATGGGAAAATGAGGTAAGTCAATCCTTTAAATCCGCCTACTATGTCATTGTGAGTTCTGACATGAAATGTAAACCAAATTTGGCCACAAACATCCTTGGGGGAAGGGTAACACAAACTTTTATAAAGTTTTGGCTCTAGAAACCCCCACGGGGTCAGGAGGGCTGGGGGCCCAATAGGGGAAATACTCCAGGTCAAATCCTTTAAAAAATGTGATCTCTACTGAGTCCATAGAGTTTTCACATGGATTGTAACCAAATTTTGGCCACAAACAACCTTGGGGGAAGGTGGAACAGAACTTGTATAAATTTTGGCTTTGGTCCCCCCGGGGGCAGGAGGGGCGGGGCCCAATAGGGGAAATAGAGGTAAATCCTTTAAATCGCTACTAGTCATAGAGTTCTGCATGGATTGTAACCAAATTTGGCCACAAACATCCTTGGGGGAAGGGGAACAGAACTTGTATAAATTTTGGCTCTGGTCCCCCGGGGGCAGGAGGGGCGGGGCCCAATAGGGGAAATAGAGGTAAATCCTTTAAATCGCTACTTGTCATAGAGTTCTGCATGGATTGTAACCAAATTTGGCCACAAACATCCTTGGGGGAAGGGGAACAGAACTTGTATAAATTTTGGCTCTGAAAAGCCCGGGGCAGGAGGGGCGGGGCCCAATAGGGGAAATAGGTTAAATCCTTTAAATCGCTAAGTCATAGAGTTTTTGCATGGATTGTAACCAAATTTGGCCACAAACATCCTTGGGGGTAGGAGAACTAGAACTTGTATAAATTTTTGCTTTGACCCTCGGGGGCAGGAGGGCGGGCCCAATAGGAGAAATAGAAACCATGGTAAATCCTTTAAATCGCTACTAGTCATAGAGTTCTACATGGAATGTAACCAAATTTGTCCACAAACATCCTTGGGGGAAAGGGAACAGAACTTGTATAAATTTTTGGCTCTGGATCCCCCAGGGGCAGGAGGGGCGGGGCCCAATAGGGGAAATAGAGGTAAATCCTTTAAATCGCTACTATATTCATATCAGTGGATTTCTGCATGGATTGTAACCAAATTTGGCCACAAACATCCATGGGGGAAGGGGAACAGAACTTGTATAAGTTTTGGCTTTGATCCCCCAGGGGCAGGAGGGGCGGGGCCCAATAGGGGAAATAGAGGTAAATCCTTTAAATCGCTACTAGTCATAGATTTCTGCATGGATTGAAACCAAATTTGGACACAAACATCCTTTGTGAAAGGGGAACAGAACTTGTATAAATTTTGGCTCTGGCCCCCTGGGGGCAGGACAGGCAGGGGCCCAATAGGGATTTAGAGGTTTTAAAATCCTTTAAATTCCTTCAGAAAAGAAAACAATGAACCTGTTCTGGCTCAGAACATTGTCAACTTGGCATTAAAAACCATCATACCGAGCGAATACAGGCCCTCTGGGCCTCTTAAATTGATGTATATTTACTTGTGTTAAACATGTTTTGTGTTAATATTTGGTACAATTCTTATATGTTTTCATGTAAACTGCAGACCATTACATCCATTTCTTTATAAAACTGCTAATAGATCTAGAGGAATGTATTTCGACTTAAATTTAATATTCTGAAAATAGCAGGAACATGACAAGCTTTAAGCTGTAATTTATAAGGACTATAATAAATTGTGCTTGCTATTTGCTTTGGAAGCAGGTACAAATAATTTCTACAATGACAAATTAAAATGTATTGTTGAATCTGACAAACTGGAGTTTTGATTGTAGTGCACAGTGGCCAAATTACAGTTATTTACTTATTTAAGTAGTTTTCATTTTAAATATCTAGTACATCCCTGATTTAATCATTTAAACGGGAATGAATGTCGTTCTTATTTTGTATCTCTAATTGGCATCATAACATCCATGAATGACGAACATTTTGTTTATAAATTTTAGCAATTTTGCCATTTTCTCACAGACTGTTTTAAAAGAAAATAAGAAATTCAGAGCGCATCCTTTATATTTCTCCTAAAGATGTATTGGTAGTTCATATACATTTATTTCTCAGTAAATTTTAAGATATTTGATTAACGTCAAGGATACAATGCTATGGTTTTCTTTAAGACAAGGCCACTTGCCAAAATTGGCAATCAAAACATTTTCCACATTTTCATAATTTATGCACATTTTGGATGGTTACCATGAAACTGCCTGCAAATTAGCCAATCGTCATATCAGTTTACTCATAATTGGATGCACTAAATTTGACTTTCTAAACTCCTTTGGGGTATTGAAAATACTAAATAACAATTTTGAAAGGACGAATTTAGGGGCCCGGAACCGATACATACTGTTATATATTTAGCCTTTCTTTCAAATACGAATAGTAAGTAGTTCTCCCTGTTAAGCCATAATGGATAGCAATCTTTCTTGTGAGGTTTCAGTGTTGTTGAAGTCTCAAAATTCAAAATTAATCAAAAGGTTTTTTCGGGTGATCCAAGACAAAGACTATTGTCACAATTTTTAGCAAGTCTGCCATTTAGAAATGACTCTGAGATAAAAAGATTAGACTTCTAATGGGGTAGAATTTTTTATACATGGTGGGGCCATCTTGACCTTAAGAAATGACCATTTTGAAAAGGTGCCTATTTCTTACACTTTGAAGAGACATGAAATTTCAACCATTTTTTAGGATATCTGACCCCAAGGGTTAGAATGATCTATTGTTATCATACATCGTCTATCATCGTGCAATCACTGTGCAAATTACGCTGTGGTCGTAAAATTTTTATTCAAATAATCGACTTCTTCACAATTAATAACCTCAATGGGCTTCAGGGTACTGAAAGTTTGGCTCATAATAGCTCAACATTAAATGCACATGGTCCTGACAATGGTCATTTTTATTCGTTCATCTGGCCTTGAAGGGCGGGTGAGCTTATGATCATGGCGCCACGTCCGGGCATCCCGTCATCTTGAAAAACACATTCTTCAAACCGTCCGGCTACAACATTTCCTTTAAATTGCTACTTGTCATAAACGTTCTGCATGGATTGTAACGAAGTTTGGCCAAAAAACATTCTTTGGGGAAGGGGAACAGAACTTGTATAAATTTTGACTCTGACCCCCGTGGGCAGAGAGAGTCACAGCGGGGCCCAATAGAGGATATAAAGGTCACAAAAAAATCCTATGAGTCCCGACTACAAGTGTACTTGGCCTAGAGGTCGATCTGCATGGATGTAACCAAATTTATGCCACACTTGAATGACACTCCTTTGTAGAAGGGGAAACAGAAATTGTATAAATTTTTGGCTCTGACCCTCCGGGGGCAGGAGGGGTGGGGCCCAATAGGGAAATAAGAGGTAAATTTTCAAATTGATCCTGTCAGAAAAGAAACAATTTGTTACCTGTATTCAGAAACATTATAAATTACTTTGTATTATACAAACCAAACATGAGCGATACAGGCCCTTGGGCCTCAAGATTGGTGACATTTTTAACTTTGTTGTGCGAATTCATATTACATCTTCTGGTTGAAAATCTATATTAAAAAAAAGGTAAATCATCAGAAAATGTTGACTTCATACCAGAACAGATCCTTTAAGTGACCTCTTGTTAAATCAGTTGCTAAACTACTGTATCTACTAAAGGAGTAATCTAGATTTGGTAGTAGCGCAAAACATAAATATTAAAAGGGATGATGAGTTCAGTATTTTTTTTTTCTTTCGTCAGAACTTCCAAGAAGATGAAAGGCGAAAACTGTTATCAAGAGGCAGGCAATTTCATTTTGGGACTGACTTATCAGCCATTCATTGTCCAATAACGATTTCCTCAATGCTGTCAAGCTAAAAAATGTGATGAATGCACTGAAAGGTAGCCGATGACATGAATTTCCCATCCTTGGCTATATCACTGGGCAGGAAAGGTATCTAAGATATAAATAAAATTGTTTTTCTAAAGAGCACTGTGTATGAATACATTTCTACAATTAAATTAAAATTCAATGTTCATTATCTACTCTGTAAACTCTGTATGGACAGTTTACAGAATAGGTGCAATAATTGCAATAATTTTATCTTATTACCAGGTAAGCGCCTTTTCACTTTTTCAATTTTTTAAACGACCTGGGTAGTTTGAAAATTTTATTGTTCGATGTACATGTGTTTGGACTTCAAGCATTTTAAAATTGTGCTGTTATGTTGATCACATAATTGGTAAGCCATTGCAATCACATAATTGGTAAGCCATTGCAAATCTGATTTAAATCGCCTTATTTTAGTGAATTTGCAAAGGAAAGTCTGCAGAAAAGATGAAATGAAAAGCTTACCGAAAACTGTAAAGTTTAACAATTCAAATGAAAGTTTTGACATATTTTTGTGTAACTGCAAATTGTGAACTCAAAGTATTAAAACTTGTAGTTTTTGCCATGGATATCAGGTATCCAGTGATTCCTATCATGACTTTAAAAATGGTGCCTGAGTGTATCTATCTGTCCTCGGATTGCACTAATAATTGACATCGATAAACAATAATAAATATCATTTCATGAAGAGAAGTTGGTTTTTTTTAGAATAAAATAAAATGGTTTATTATTTTACTTTACTTTACTTCTTACTTTGCTTTCGTTTCTGCTTATAATTGGTTGAGACATTTACTAAATCTCTCTAATCTTAAATATATTGTTACATTCTTTGCACAGAGCAATGGACCAGATTTAAGGAAACTATTGTAACACTGTTCTATGATGCATTGAGGCAATGTGAAGGAAGATATAAAACCCTGAGAAGTGTCGAGATAATCTTTGATGACCCTGATATCTACAAATCAGTGGAATCACATATCAGGTCCACCTACAGTGACAAACTTGTTGGAAATTACAGCAACACGGGAAAAGTCATCATCAAGACTTAAGCTTACAAATAAAAGGCCTTAAGATCTTACTTGAGCATTTTTAGCCTACCTGTCCCGAAGGACCGGTGAGCTTATGTCATAGTGCAGCATCCTCCATCCGTCTGTCAACATTTCATTTAAATCGCTACTAGTCATAAGATACATGGATTGTAACCAAATTTGGCAAGAAACATCCTTGGGGGAAGGGAAGTAGAGTTTTGAATCAATTTTTGCTTTGACCCCCGGGATAGGAGGGGCAGGGCCCAATAGAAGAAATAGAGGGAAAATCCTTTAAATCACTACTAGTCATTTAGTTCTGCATGAATTGTAACCTGTGGTTAAAAATCCCTATCATACCGCGACAAAACGTGTCCCTATCGAGGCCAAATAAATTAACATACCACCTCTATTTCCGAATTTGGAACTAATCCATCATAACCCCGGCACAGAACGGGTATAGGCTTATTAATTTTTGTAAAGTTCGGTAATGTATTATTAAACGGATATAGAACGACAAAATTATATGGGGCTTTCCGTTTACAGGAAAAGTTTAAACACAAGTACAATAGTAACACTACACGCAACGACTGGGATAAAAAAAGAACGGTGACAAAAACCCAGTTACTAGATACAATTGACCAAATTAGCATGACAAGATACTCATGGACCAGATAATGCATGTTTAATATAAACACCGGGCCATGAAAACAACAAAATTTTCTAATAAACGACAAAACATCACAATAACGCGTTCATTATATAATTAATGCTAAGTCGTGCGCAAGTTAATTAGAAACATAACAAACCATGACTACCCATAAGAAACAAATAATAAACCAAGGATATAACTAAACAGTCCACTGGTGGAGGGGAGAGATTTGAGAATTAATAAGTGTATGAACAAAAAGGACACACTAGAACAGCCTAATGAACACTATGGAGACGATATAGGGGTCACGATTTAAACAGAAAATCAGTAAAAATCCGTAATTCCTACCTAAACTATCAAATACAATGATAAACTAAGTTACGAAAATTAGTCAAAAATAGTCGATTATTAAGTACATTTTTTTTGGGTCAATTTCATAATCAAAGAAGGCCAGCCGACCGCCTATACTTGATAACGACATATGTAATCTTATATATCTTATTATATTGCTGCGATTTGGCTGAAAGCTTGCCTGAAAATGAATCCAAAGCCTATTGACTCTCTTCTTCAACATCCTCTGCTCCAGAATTCAACAAAAATTTTGACTTGTAAACATCCTTATTGGGGTATTGACTGAGCGGGGAAGGGGGGGGGGTGTGTACAAAATGGTTGGGCTGATCCCCGGGGCCGTGACGTGCCGTGGCCCAAAGGGTTCAAATTGGGCCTTTAATTCTTATAAACGCCGTCTTCCCGATGAAACTAATCAACTGATAGCAATCAATAATTGAATTTGGATGGTTCCACCTTTTGAGGTGAGGATTCAAAAATTGTAACAAATGGATTGTGGCTTTACGCCCCTGGTGGCCAGAGATTGTGGGGTCCAAGGACTGACTATTGTGGCAATTTCAATAAATATACAACTATACACTAAAACGGCAGCATTGGTGAAAGCACTCATATAACAATAGTAGCAAGCAAAAGGGGTTGTGGATAAATAGTAAAAGGTGGGGGCCAATATGCTTCAATATTAACTAAAACAAAAAGAGTGTGTTTATGATTAATAACGTACAAAGTAAACTCAGAAGAGTGGATAAATGCATTTCCGGACCTCATTGTTTAGGGATCAGTCTGACCCGAAAGGACCAGATGCCCTAAAGGCCATCCATGCTTTCGTCCGTCGTCGAGCGCTCGTGTGGCCGGTCTGCCGTCCGTCGTTGCGCCCGTGCGCTGTTCCGCCGTCCGTAAACAGTTTTCACAATTCAATCATCCTTCTCAAGTTTGACCAGTGGAATTTATGATCTGAAACTAACCAGAAATTGATCCTGAGATTGACCTGACAAAGTGTTCTTATTTTTATTTTTCGGTTCGAATCCCCAAATCCAGAGTATGGACCTCCACAGCCCGCCATCTTGTAACACGATTTTTATCCAACATTAATCCTCAAGATCTACAGAAGCCGAATTTGGACTGATAAACTTGGTAAGTAAATAAAACCAGGACATGGTCCCCGACAAAAAGTATATATTTTTACCGATTGATCAGGAAATCCAAGACTGTCCGCCGACACGCCGCCAACTTGGAAAAAACACATTTATGATACTTCTTCTCAAGTTCAACCTGTGGCAATTTGGCTGTAACATGCATGAAAATGATCCTGTCCATGGACCCCGACAGAAGTGGTATTTATTTTAAGGTTCTAACCCGAAAACCAAGATGGCCGCCACAGGCCGGCCCTCATGAACACACATTTTTGAACTTCTTCTCAAGTTCCTGGCCGGTAGCGATTTGGGTTAAAACTTGCATGAAATTATACCTTGAAATTGGTCCTGACAAAGTGTTTGTTAATTTGCGGGATTAACTAAAATCCCTAGAAAGGCGCCCCACTAGCTGCCATTTTTGAAAAACACAATTTGAACTTCCTTCCTCAAGATCATGCCGGTTATCGAATATGGATTGCAACATACATGAAATGTACCTGACATTGTACCTGACAAAGTGTTGTTGACATCTCTGGTTGATCCAAAATCAGAAGATGGAGCTACCATTAACAAGATAATCTACTATACTTATATATTTGTCCTATAGGATTATTGCCACGTTAATCAGATGACCGTGAGTAGGCCCTTGGGCCTCATGTTATATACTATACGATTTGTTACTGCTATATCTTACTGAGAAAGTGTTGAAGGGATCTTTGTATAAGATTTCATATGTAGGTTTCTGCTAAGAAATTAGTAACTGAAAATTGCATATTAGGAACCATAAAGGATCAACAAAATAGCTTGACTTGATAGTCCTGCCAACTAATGATTTTAGAAATGTCTGAATTTCCGCGCTCTTCATCGTCAGACCCAAAGTATCATTTTGGTGTGAGCAGCCTATAGCCCTGTGTGAGAGATGCTCTATTGACTTCTTGAATTAATTTATACTGCGTTAGCCCTAAGCGTATAAAATCACAAAAATTGGGTATCGATCTTGATCAATAATGTCCCAATAACATCTGATGCAAACTCAATCAAAATATTTATTGATCTTAAGTGTTAATACACTATAACCTTTATATGAACTGAATAAAATATGGAATAAGGAAACCGACTCATTATAAAAAGGTACAGATAGTGGTCTGGAAGCAAACAGTATGAGTTGAACGGACAGCCAGAGCATGATACCTACAAATATATTCAACTAGGACAACCCTACTGTCAAGTGCAGAGGGCAACACAATACTTTGTATGTGGTCATACACACAGGGCTATCCTCATGGTGTCAAGGTCCATTCTAAAACTACCAAACAAAATCACAGAACTTCCCTGTAACATAATTGAGAATAAACAGCCACGGGCAAAATCATTATACAATTATACAGACTGTTACCAAAGAAAGATAACTGAAAGGAACTGATTTGTAAATTAATCAGTTTTTAACGATAAACAAGACATAGTAAGAAATATACATGGCCCTCGAGATTTAAAAATTAATAAATAAAAGCATTCTTAATAGCCAAAACAGATTTTATAGTAACTCACATTACATCAATCAAGTAATATATTTAATAGCCCTAATAAACAGTAAACAAATTTTTTTTAGGCCTAACACCAAAATCAAGACTTCCTAATTCAATAAAAAAAACACCATAAGATCATATTCCTAATGTGCAGCATCCATTGTCCCTTGGTAGTCTGGTCGGGTCTGGTGTCCGTCAACATTTTCCTAAAATTAAAAATTGAATTTAGCATGAAAATTGCTACCGCATAATTTTTACATTAACATCATTTTAAGAGGAAGGGTCTTAAATCTTAATATTACAAAGTATTAAATTATCTATGTAATCTCCAGCGATTTTATATTTACTACAGTTTACCGTTAACAGGCAGGTCAGATTCGTGACCCGCCCCCAACCTTCCCCCGCAGCCAGGAAGGAACTAGATAGGTCAAATAGATGCCAAGCACTACCAAGAGAAATTAGAACTACCAAGATAAAATATAAGCCTGATACCAATATTTCTTGAACAAACACCAATTTCCACAGATACCTCTCTTTGTATCTAAATACATCACTCGAATAGAAACAATAAAATACATTCACACATCATAGGAAAAGTTAAGAATCTAATAAGAATCAAAGACTTCAGTAATTCAAACATTTACGAATTATGGATGTAATTTGATTTTGTGATACATGTAGCTTTTTCAGATCACAAAGTCACCCACCCAACCAACCAGATGAAACATAGTACAATGTCCAGGTCAGTAAATGTAACCAAAATACTTCTACCTGTAAGGTGACCTGTTGGAGGCCGATTGTGTGTTATAAGATGTACTCGACATATTTTATCAAATTAGCTCCTCCACCTCTGGATAGCGAGTATCCGAAACACATGTGGAGTAGTTGCCAGGTACAGGCTTCTGGTCGGATGGTTGGTATCTCATGTGTACTCCGGCTTTTCCTCCAACAACTGACCTGGGCACGTCCGTACCAGACTATGGCTGTTAAATAGGACGTTAAACTAAATAAAAACCAAAATAAACCTCCTAACCTGTAAGTCATGTTTCGCCAGTCATTAAAATTTGTTCCATTCCATATTTTCACTTGAGAAAATCCACGTTAAAATTCATAAACCTAACAATATTCCTATTGTAGTTAATATAACCAGAATAACATAAACCAAAATATTCTACTTGATTTACTTAAATTTTTTCAACACAGTTAGCCATAAGAGTTTATATATTTTGCAGATCCTGGAACAGTACTCAGCATAAAAAAACTAGACTTTGGGTATAAAAATCTTTCAAATAAAAGACCGAGCTCACATTAAGGACCGATCACATAGAATATGAAAAAGCATAATAAATGAAAATATTGTTATGACAATAGTGTCATAGACAGCACTAGATTCAATATAGTACACAATGCAAAATTATATTTAAGATAATTTTGGTTTATATTAGACTCTGTATGAGAAAACTATTAAAAAAGATCATATAATCCATTTGTAATTGGCACTTGTAATACATTACACAATATAATGGGTCCCTCCGTCCAAAGCAATATGCTCCAACTGTAGATTCCATCATGATAGGTATTTATTCATGTTACTATTTAGGGGTACCCAAAAATAATAATTAATCATATCTGACAGGTTGCTGCTTCCTGAAAACATGGAAAAATAAAAAGGGAAGTAAGTTGTTCTACAAAAAATTTATTGCAATGAGAAATAATGTAACATAATTTATGCATTGATAACTGGAAAAACATACCTGTTTTAAAACATACAATTTTTACATAAGACTCAGGTATTGGACAGGTAATTGAATTATTAATAAAAGAACGACCAAGTATTTGGACAAGTATTGACCTTAGTTTCAAACACACCAAGTAATGGACCGTATAGACAATGTACAAACGATCACGGTATTGGACAGGTATCAACTTTGTACATGACACAAGGGAACCAAGTATTTGGTGACATGTAATGACTTTTGTTCAAACGACCAGGTATTATATAGGTAAATTGACAATTGTCCAGAAGGACCAAGTATTGTGACCAGTATTTGACATTGTACATACGACCAAGTAATGGACAGGTATCAACTTTGTAACGACGTAGCCAAGTATTAACCAGGTATATTAGACATTTGTACCGATAACAAAATAATGGACAGGAAATTGACAATGTACACCTACGACCAAGGTAAATGGACAGGAAACAACTTTGTAAAGACGACCCAATAATCGACACGCATTGAATTTGTACAATGACCCAAGCATTGGACAGGTATTGATTTTTTACAGTCGACCAGGTATTGGACAGGTATTGACATTGTACAGATGGCCAAGTATTGGACAGGTATTGACATTGTACAGATGACCAAGTATTGGACAGGTATTGACATTGTACAGATGACCAAATATTGGACAGGTATTGACATTGTACATACGACCAAGTATTGGACAGGTATTGACTTTGTACAGACGACCAAGTATTGGACATTTATTGACTTTGTACAAACGACCAAGTATTGGACATGTATCACTTTGTAAACACGACCAAGTATTGGACAGGTATCACTTTGTACAGACGACCAAGTATTGGACATGTATCAACTTTGTACAGACGACCAAGTATCAATATTGGACATGTATTGACTTTGTACAGACGACCAAGTATTGGACTTGTATTGACATTGTACAGATGACCAAGTATTGGACAGGTATTGACATTGTACAGATGACCAAGTATTGGACAGGTATTGATTTTGTACAGACGACCAAGTATTGGACAGGTATTGACTTTGTACAGACGACCAAGTATTGGACAGGTATTGACATTGTACAGAAAACCAGTATTGGACATTTATTGACTTTGTACAGACGACCAAGTATTGGACATTTATTGACTTTGTACAGACGACCAAGTATTGGACATTTATTGACTTTGTTCAAACGACCAAGTATTGGACATGTATTGACACTTGTACAGACGACCAAGTATTGGACAGGTATTGAACTTTGTACATCCGACCAAGTATTGGACATGTATTGAACTTTGTAAAGACGACCTAAGTATTGGACAGGTATCACCTTTTGTACAGACGTCCAAGTATTGGACATGTATTGACTTTGTAAAACGACCAAGTATTGGACAGGTATTGACATTTGTACAGACCAAGTATTGGACAGGTGGACAGGTATTGACATTGTACAGGTATTGACCAAGTATTGTACAGACGACCAACTATTGTACAGGACGACAAGTACATTGTACAGGTATTGACACATTGTACAGACGACCAAGTATTGGACAGGTATTGACTTTGTACAGACGACCAAGTATTGGACAGACGTATTGATTTTGTACAGA
The DNA here is from genome assembly GCF_041381155.1 of Argopecten irradians. Taxonomy (NCBI): domain Eukaryota; kingdom Metazoa; phylum Mollusca; class Bivalvia; order Pectinida; family Pectinidae; genus Argopecten; species Argopecten irradians. The sequence goes on along the minus strand of NW_027187951.1, from coordinate 33,147 downwards.
CGACCAAGTATTGGACAGGTATTGACAGGTAGACGACCAAGTATTGGACAGGTATTGACATTTGTACAGGCGACCAAGTATTGGACATGTATCAACTTTGTACAGACGACCAAGTATTGGACACGTATTGACTTTGTACAGGTATCGACTTTGGACAGACGACCAAGTATTGGACAGGTATTGACTTTGTACAGACGACCAAGTATTGGACAGGTATTGACATTGTACAGACGACCAAGTATTGGACTTGTATTGACTTTATAGACGACCAAGTATTGGACAGGTATTGACATTGTACAGACAACCAAGTATTGGACAGGTATCACTTTTGTACAGACGACCAAGTATTTGACAGGTATTGACTTTGGACAGACGACCAAGTATTGGACAGGTATCACCTTGTACAGATGATCAAGTACGGACAGATGTTGACTTTGTAACAACGGCCAAGTATTGGAACAGGTATTGACATTGTACATGCACGAAACCGAAGTATTGAGCAGTATTGACTTTGTACATACTACCAAGTATGGACAGGTATTGACATTGTACAACACCAAGAATTGGACAGGTATTGACGTTTGTACAGATGACCAAGTATTGGACACGTTAATCGAACTTTGGACAAGCACGACCAAGTATTGGACAGGTATCGACTTTGGACAGACGACAAAGTATTGGACAGTAATGAACAATGTACAGACGACCAAGTATTGGACCATGAATTGACACTATAATAGACGAACCAAAGGATATTGGACAGTGTATTGAACATTGTACAGACAACCAAGTGATTGACAGGTTATCACCTTTACATACGACCAAGTATTTGACAGTATCGAACTTTGTTACAGACGACCAGTCAAGTATTGGACAGAGTATCACCTTTGTACAGGACGACCAAGTATTGGACAGGTATTGACATTGTACAGACGACCAACGTATTGAGGAAACAGGTTATTTGACATTGTACCAGGATGACCAAAAAAAAAGTATTGGACAGGTTATCAACATGTACTCAGACGACCAAGTATTGGACATGTATCCAACTTGTTAAGGTCGCTGAATCAAGTGACCCCGCATTGAATTTGTACAGATGACCAAGCATTGGACATTTTTGACTTTGTACAGACGACCAAATATTGGTCAGGTATTGACTTTGCGTAGAGACGACCAAAGTATTGGGACAATGTATTGACAATATGTAACATGACGGACATGTATTGTACATGTATCAACTTAGTACAGACGACCAATATTCGACAGCGCATTGAATTTGCGTACAGATGACCAAGCATTGGACAGGTATTGATATTTTACAGATCGACTCAGGTGTTGGGACAGGTATTTGGCATTGTTCAGATGAGCTCAAGTATTGGACAGGTATTGAACAATTGTACAGATGACCAAGTATTGGACAGGTTTTGACATTTGCACATATGACCACGTATTGGACGGGTATGATTTTGTACAGTCGACCAAGTAATTGTGGACAGGAAATAGGGGACTTTGTACAGACGACCGAGTATTGAGGACCAGATATTGACTTGTACAAACTGACCAAGTATTGGTCCAGGTATATTGATTTTGATCAAACGACCAAGTATTGGACATGTATCAACTTTGTACAGACGACCAAGTATTGGACCGCAAGAATTTGTACAGATTGACCAAGCATTGACAGGTATATGACTTTGTACAGATGACCAAATATAATTGGTTCAGGTATTACTTGTACAGACGACTAAGTATTGGACAGTTATCGACTTTGGACAGGACTACCAAGTTGTTGGACAGTATCGACATTGGACTGATGATCAAGTATTGGTCAGGAAATGTACATTGTACAGACGACCCAAATATTGGACAGGTGTTGACTCTATATAGACGACCAAGTATTGGACAGGTATTCAATCGGTACAAACGACCAAGTAATTTGACAAGGATATCTGAACATTGTACAGACGACCACGTATTGACAGTTATTAACATTGTACATAAGACCCAGTATTGCGACAGGAATGACATTGTACAGATGATCAAGACCGGAAAGTATTGGGTCAGTATATTGACTTTGTACAGACGACCAAGTATTGGAGTATTGACTTTATTATTTTTTGTTGTAGCAGACGACGCAGTACAGGTATTGAAAATTGTACATGACTACCAGTACAGGTAATTGACGACCAAGTATTGGACAGGTATTATTTGGACAAACGACCAAGATTTGTACAGACGACCAAGACTCCATAGGTATTGACATTGTACAGACGACCAAGTAGATTGCACATGCATTGACTCTATATAGACGACCAAGTATGGGACCAAGTATTGACATTTGTACAACGACCAAGTTAATTGACAGGTATCACCTTGGTACAGACGACAAAGTATTGATAGGTACGAGGTATCGACCAGTTTGGCCAGGTACTTGTACAACGCGATCAAGACAGGTATTGACATTGTACAACGACCAATTATAGGACAGGTAATGACATTGCACAAATGACCAAGTGTATCAACATTGACAGAACGAACCAGTATTTGACCAAGTACAGACACCAAGTTGGACACAAGCATTGAATTTGTACAGTATTGGACTCTTTTTGACTTTGTACAAGACGACCAAATAATGTTCAGGTATTGACTTTACAGACAAGGTATTGGACAGGTATCGACATTGTACAGACGACCAAGTACAACAAGTATCAACTTTGTACAGGACCAAGTAGACACGTCATTGGACCAGATGTTGTACAGACGTCGACCAAGTATTGGGACAGGTATTGGTACCGAGGTCTGATTATATGGACAATTAATTGACATTGACAATGGACCAAGTAAATTGGCAAGGTATTGACATTGGATACCAAGTAATGACAATTGGATTTTGATACAGTCGACCAAGTATTGGACAGGTTTATTGACTTTGTACAGACGTCAGAGATAATGGGACAGTATAGACAACAGATGACCACGTATTGGGTATCGACAGGACCAAGTATTGACATTGACTGTACAGACACCAAAGTATTGACATGTATCGACCATCCCGTCCAAAGTATTGGACAGATTGGAGACAGGTATTGGACAGGTATTGTTGTACAGATGACCAAGTATTGTGACAGAGGTTGAACTTTGTAACAAACGGCCAATGTATTGGACAAGGTATTGGACATTGTACATAACAGACCCAAGTATTGGACAGGTATTGAGACCTTACAGATGTACAAGTATTGACAAGTATTTTTGTACAGCAGCGTCGACCACGGTATTGATTTGTACAACGACTAGGATGGACGACCATGTTGACCAAGTATTGGACAGGGGTATCGACTTTGTAACAGACACTTTGTAACCAAGTATTGGACAAGGACATTGTATGATCCCGACCAAGTTGTACAGGTAATGACTTTGTACCAAACCAAGTATTGGACATGTATTGACTTTGACTAGTAAATGACATTGTACGACCAAGTATTGGACAGGTATTGACATTTGTACAGGATGACCAAGTATTGGACCAAGTATTGGACAGGTATGACAAATTGTACATATGGACCAAGTTTGTTCAGGTACGTTGTAACAGGTCCGAATCGTATTCGACAGATATTGAATTTGACAAAACAAGTATGAAAAGGTATATACTTTGACCACCAGCATTGGAAAGGTATTGGACTTTTGTACAGCACATACCAAGTATGGACCAGGTTATTGACATTGTACAGACTACCAAGTATTGGACAGGTTATTGACTTTTAACAGACGACCAAGTATTGGACAGGTATTGAGTTTTGTACATCGACCAAGAATTGGACAGGTATCAATTTGTACATAACGACCAAGTAATAGACATTTATTGACTTTGTACAGACGAACCAAGTATTTGACAGGATATTGATTTTGAATACAGAAGGTACCGATTTGTACAGGAAATGGACTTTGTACAAACCCAATGTATTTTTATTGACTTGACAGACGCATTGTGAAATGTATTGACTTTGTACAGATGACCAAGTATTGGACAGGTTGACTTTTGAACAGACACCATTTTTTGACAGTTAATGACATTGTACCAAGTTATACAGGTATGGTTTGTACAGGTATTGAACAGTTTGTATGCACAGACGACCAAGTATTTGACCAGGTAGTATTGTAATGGACAGGTAATTGACAGATTGTACAGAAACGACCCAAGTATTGGGATGACACAAGGTATCACTTTTGTATCATCCAACCCAAGTATTTGGAGGTACAACATGTACGACTACCAAGTATTTCTGTAATTGACAGAAACAAGTATTGAACAGGTTTGTACAACGACCAAGTATTTGGACAAGTATTGACTTTTGATAACAGACGGACCAAGAATCGTACTCGTATCAACTTTGTACAAGACCATTAATGGACATGTATCAACTTTGGACAGTATTGTGGTACAAGAAACCAAGTATTGACAGGTTTGATGTACAGTCGACGTATTGGACCAAGGTATTGGGACACCAAGTATTGGACATATTGACTTTGTACAGGACGACCTAGTATTGGAACAGACAGGTATTGGACAAGGGTTGTACAGAATACCGACCAAAGGTATTGGACAGTATTGACTTTTACTTGACAGATTTGTACATAGACGACCAAGTATTGGACAGGGTATTGAACTTTTGGAGAGACGACCAGTATTGGACAGGTATTGACTTTGTACAGACGACCGAGTATTGTACAGGTATTGACTTTGTATCAGACGACCAAGTATTGGACAGGTATTTGACTTTGTACACGCAACCAAGTATTGGACAGGTATCAACTTTGTACAGACGACCAAGTATTGGACACGGTATTCGACTTTGTACAGTACGACCAAGTATTGGACAGTATTTGACTTTGTACAGACGACCAAGTATTGGACCGGTACTTGACTTTGTACAGAATGACCAAGTATTTGGACAGGTATTAGACTTTGTACAGACCGACAAAGTATTGGACAGGTATTGCACATTGTAGAGAACGACCAAGGTAATTTGACAGGTATTGACTTTTGTACAGAACGACAAAGTATTGGACACGTATTGACTTTGTACAGATGTACCAAAGTATTGGACTTGTATTGACTTTGTACAGACGACCAAGTATTGGAACATGTATTGACTTTGTACAGACGGGACCAAGTATTGGACATGTATTGACTTTGTACAGACGACCAAGTTATCTATTGGACATTGTACAGAGATACCTCAACTTTGTACAGACGACCAAGTATTGGACACGCATGTATTGACTTTGTACAGACGACCAAGTATTGGACTAAGGTAATCGACTTTGTAACAAATGGATCAAATATGGGGACATACATGTATCGAATCTATGATCAGACGACCAAGTATTGGTCAGGTTATTGACATTGTACAGATACGACCAAGTATTGGACAGGTATTGACTTTGTACAGATTGACCAAGTATTGGACAGGTATTAGACATTGTAACAGAAGACAAAGTATTGGACGGGTATAGACATTGTACAGTCGATCCATGTAATTGGAATCAGGTATTGACTTTGTTGCAAGACGGCCGAGTAAGTGCTATTGAACAGGTTATTGACTTTGTACAGCACGACCATGCTATTGGTACAGGTTTTGGGTTTGGATCAGACCACCAAGTATTGGACAGGGTATTGACTTTGTACTGACGACCATTTTGTATTGGGACAAGTATTGAATTTGTACAGGGTTTGGGTATGACCAAAGTTTTCTTGTACTTGGTACAGGTATCTGACTTTGTACAGACGACCAAGTATTGGACAGGTATTGACTTTGTACAGACGTCCAAGTATTGGACAGGTATTGACATTTGTAGCAGAACGACCAAGTATTGGACAGGTATCGACTTTTGTACATCGTGACGACCAAGTATTGGACAGGTTATTGACTTTGTACAGACGGACCATTATTGGATTGGTATCAGACTTTGTACAGACGAGACAGTCTTTGGACAGACGACCAAGAACAGGTATTTTCTTTGTACAGACGACCAAGTATTGGACAGGTATTGACATTGTACAGACTACCAAGTAAGGACAGGTACCCATTGTATTGGACAGGTATTTGACATTGTACAGACGACCAAGTAATTGGACAGGTATTGACGACCAAGTTGTACAGTTGTACGAACAAAGTATTGGACAGGTATTGGGACTTTGTACAGACGACCAAGTATTGGACAGACGTATTGACAAACATTGTACAGACGACCAAGATTCGGACCGCAAGAATTTGTATTGGAAGCAGGTATATTGACTTTTTACAGTTCAAGTACGGACCAAGTACTTGTACAGATGGTCAAGGTATTGACTTCTGTACAGACGAACAAAGTATTGGACAGGTATTTGACATTTGTACAGACGACCAAGTATTTGGTACAGGTATTGTGACATTGTACAGACGACCAAGTATTGGGACAGGTATCGACTTTGTACAGAACGACCGAGTATTGGACAGGTAATGACTTTGTACAGAACCAAGTATTTGGGACAGGTATTTGACTTTGTACAGACGACCAAGTATTGGGACAGGTATTGACTTTGTACAGACGACCAAGTATTGGACAGGTATTGACTTTGTACAGACGACTGAAGTATTGGACAGGTATTGACTCCTTGTACATACCGACCAAGAATTGGAGCAAGTATTGATTGGACGACGGTATTGGGACAGATATTGGATTTTGTACAGACGAACCAGTATGTGGAAAATGTATCGACTTTGTTACAGGACCACCAGGGGAAGGTTATTGACTTTGTACAGACGACCAAGTATTGGACATGTATTGACTTTGTACAGACGACCAAAGTATTTGGACAGGTATTGACTTTGGTACAGACGACCAAGTATTGGGACAGGTATTGACTTTGTACAGACGGACCAAGTATTTGGACAGGTATTGACCTTGTACAGACGACCAAGCTATTGGACAAGTATTTGACATTGTAAGATGGACCAAGACAGGTAGTGGACCAAGCATAATTGGACAGGTTTTGTACAGTCGACCAAGTATTGGGAAGCACGAATTGAATTTGTACAGACGACCAAGTATTGGACACCAGTACGAACCAAGTATTGGACAGGCTATTGACTTTGGTACAGGTCGACCAAATTATTGGACACAGATGGCCAAGTATTGGACAGGTATTGACTTTGTACAGACAACCAAGTATTAGACAGGTATTGTACCACGTATGTATTGGACTTTGGTACATTGTACCGATGGACCAAGTATTGGACATGTAATTGACTTTGTTCAGAGACGACCAAGTATTGGACATGTTATTGACTACTGTATACAGACGACGACCAAGAATTGGACAGGTATCAACTTTGTAAGACATCCGACCAAGTATTGGACATGTATAACTTTGTAAACACGACTAAGTATTGGACAAGGTATCACCTTTGTACAGACGTTCCAAGTATTGGACATGTATTGACTTTGTAAAAACGACCCAAGTATTGGACAGGTATTGATGACATTGTACGGACGACCAAGTATTGGACAGGTAATGACATTGTACAGGTATTGAACAGTGTTGACTATTGTACAGACGACCAAGTATTGGACTATTGTACAGTGTTGTAATGAAATTGACAGACGATTGTATTGGACAGGTATTGGACATTGTACAAATGACCAAGTATTGACAGATATTGACTTTGTACAGGACTTGACGACCAAGTATTTGGACAGGTATTGACATTGTACAGGCGACCACGATATTGGACATGTATCAACTTTGTAACAGACGACCAAGTATTGGGGACAGCGCATTGAATTTGTACAGATGACCAAGCATTGGACAGGTATTGACTTTGTACAGATTGACCAAAGATATTGGTCAGGTATTGACTTTGTACAGACGACCAAGTATATTGGCGACAGGTATGCGACTTTGGACAGACGACCGAAGTATTGGACAGGTATCGACTGTGGGGGGACAGAACGACCAAGTATATGGACAGGTTATTGACATTAGTTACAGACGACCAAAATATTGGACAGGTATTGACTCCTATATAGACGACCAAGTATTGGACAGGTATTGACATTGTACAAACCAAGTAATTGGAACAAGTATTGACATTGTAGTACCTATATGGACAGGTATTGACATTGTACAGATGACCAAGTATTGGACAGGTATTGACATTGTACATAAGACCAAGTATTGGACAGGTATTGTACATTGTACAGGATTGATCAAGTATCGGACAGATGTTGACTTTCAACTTTGTACAAGACGGCCAAGTAGTGGTTGTACAGTCGTATTGATTTTGTACAGAAGAGCGAACGAGTATTGGTACATGGTAGTATCGACCAAGTTTGTACAGACGACCAAGTATTGTGGACAGTTATTGACTTTGTACAGACGACCAAGTATTGGACAGGTATTGACTTTGTAGAGACGACCAAGTATCTATTGGATTGACAGGTATTGACTTTGTACAGACGACCAAAGTATGGGACATGGTATTGACTTTGTACAGACGACCAAGTATTGGACAGTATTGACTTGTTGTTACAGACGACCCCACCAAGTATTTGGACAGGTATTGCACTTTGTACAGACGACCAAGTATATGGACAGGTATTGACTTTGTACAGACCGACCAAGTATAGGACAGGTATTGACTTTGTACAGACGGACCAAGTATTGGACATTGTATCATGACTTTGTACGAGACGACCAAGTATTGGACAGGTATTGTTTGTTACTATGGTGGTAATTGACTTTGAGACGACCAAGTATTGGACAGTGACAACCAGGTGACTTGGTACAGAACAGACGAACAAGTATTGACTTTGACATGAGTATTGACAGTTATTGTAAAAACGACGACCAAGTATTGGACAGGTAATTGACTTTGTAGAGCGACCAAGTATTGGACAGGTATTGACTTTGTACAGACGACCAGTCAAGTATTGGACAGGTATTGACTTTGTACAGATGACCAAAGTATTGGACAGGTATTGACTTTGTACAGATGACCAAGCATTGGACAGGTATTTGACTTTGTTTATAATCTGTTTCAGTGTATGTACTTACCAGAACAGAGTATGAAAAAAAAGCGTTTTGTATTGTTACCTCTAACAGTCAATCAGCATTAGATAAGGAGAGGATAGAAAAACTGGCTGGGAAAAACAAAAAAAACTGGGATCGATGTCATTTGTCCTTTCTCGGGATGAAACTGAAGCTCTGATCATATTTCAAGTCTAAGAATGGTAAATTACCATAAGCTTTTCTAGCATCTGCACTTACATTGATAATTTTTATACACCCTGTATTTAATGTGCAAGCTAGATTACGCACATTGTAGTATCCTTAACTCCCATACCATCCTGTATAGTCTGTCCTATCCAACCACTTTGATATAGTGGGCTTCTGGATCATTTATGTTTGACATTTAAGTTTTGTTTCTAAAATGTTATATATCGTATTATGTATTCCAAATTCTTTTCGCACATGATACATCTGTTTTTTCAAATCTTACTGCCAATCAAGGAGTATGTTATACGTCCTTGCTTCAAATATATGTTAGATTTAGAATTTTCAAAACTGTTTCACACTCCCCGATGATGATAGATTTTTCCTGATAGATGTATATTTATTTCATCAAAGTTTTTACCATCCTGACCTTCGGTCAGTATAAACTTAGTTTCTTACAAATTTGTTATCAAATCTGCCCCAACATGTGGCATGTTAAGCCTATCAGATGGTAGGATATTGTTACCTGTGACTTCTGTTTCTTACCCATGTCCCCCTCCTTCAGTAAGCAAGTGTAGTCATTGTTATTTCTCAATGCTATATACATGTAGGAACCTTAGTTCATATTGCATGACAAACAAGGTGGTCTATTTGGATTAGAAAATCGGAAATTATTATATCAGTTTTTAAGAAAGTATTTACTAACAATCTTCATCAAATATCATATCAACGGATCCATTTGTCAACGATTAAAACAAGAAGAAAATATTAGGATTATATTTACATTTACTTGTCACTTCTACTATTTATAAACTAACCAAGACAAAGTGAAGTATATGACGGTATAACTGACACCCAAAACATGACCATTATGACGTCACTAATGTTGACTTGGTTGTTTCATCTTGTTGATTAAATCGTCGTTGATAAACGGTTTTTCTGGTCTAGCTTACACAATGTTAATGCAGAGATGCAAGAGCTTTGTAGATAATCATCTCATAATGAGCTAGCGCGCATTATGAAAATTTTCTGCAAAGCTCTGTCATCTATATAGACCATAGATGCCATTAGGAAAATAGCTAATGCTTAAATAGATCACATTTTATGAAATAGATATTGATTTAAATTAGCAAAAACATTGTTTATGAGACCTTTGTAACGTTTAATATTCTGAGATGCAGAATCGTTTTTTACATATGAAAATATGGGAAAATAATTAATGAATATTAGTAGGATATACATGATTCATGTATGTCAGGGTAAAACTATTCAAAAGGTTATTAATTAGGCTATGCTAATCCCAATTTAACCACGGTCACCTTATTTTATATCAAGAAAAATAAGTTCTGGTAATACCAACAAAATTTATAAGATTCTAAGAACTTCATCCTTTATCTACTTGCTGATATTAGGGAAGATATATGAAATCAGTTTTGCAACAAATGAGAAATGCAAATATCACTAATCAAGTGATTAAGCTATCACGTCTTGAAGAACCTGGCCCAAGAACTTAAAAAAGAATTATTTTTATTTGACACATTTTAATTTGAATTGAGTGAATATATTTCATATCACCTGCAGCAGTTGCGCTAACATTTGTTCTCTGAATTGTATTTCTAAGATGCTAAACAGCTGGTGAAACAAACAAGGAAATGATGAATATCGTGTGACTAAATTCCCCAAAGCAGGTATTGATATTTTCTTTTATTATTTTTCTTTTTCTTCTTGTAAATTTCATGGTAAAACAGTTTTGTTTAATGGCTATATACATGTAACATTATATTTTAAATTAAAACTAATTGGCATCAGAAAATTGAATTTTGATTGCCTTTATTTATGTGCTCGCTTTCTTGGAAAAACATTGATAATTTACAAAATTGCTTATTTAAAGATTGCGTTTATGAGATGGTTTACTATAGCAACTACAGCTACAATTATTGTTACCATTGAGAAAGGGATGCCATATTTATATCAGATATCATTACGTAATTTGTTTATCATTTACTTATAATCAAACATTTGATGAATTTGGGAACCAAAAAGAGCCAAGCTATTATACAATTGTTTCATGCTTTAATTTATGTTTCCTAACGTGTGTAATTTATTTAATTTTTAAATCTTGTTTCAACGACTTCATAACATATGACATATAATCCATTATTACATGACCCTGTTATGTTTATTCCATTTTATAGGAAGAAACTAATCTCTTCTCAAAAACGTGACGATCATGATGAGCACTTTCGTTTTAATACTTGGCAATGCATACAACATGCGTATGTAATTTGAAAATATCTATAGTACGTGTACATTATAAACGACATTTATACTTGCTTATCATTTTTACATTTGTTTTTCAGGACTGTCCAAAATGTGAAGGCAAATTTGAAAAGTAAGATTGTTCAAGAAATCCACACCCGGGTAAATAATATAGTCTCTGCCATTTATGATGCGTCTGGGACTACATGGGAAGAGGAGGATAGTGGAACATGTTATCTTAGAGGCAGTTTACCAGAGATTTCAGTGTGCCTACAAATATATAGTGAGAATCATAACTGATGAAATTAAGGACGATGTATTCCAAGACAAAGGCCATGCAGACAAGGATGGTGGTACAAGGAAACATGAGACACACTTTATTGGTCATAATGACACTCAAAACCAGAGACCAAAAGGAGACAGGGGAGCAGAAGGTCACACAGCAGTGGGAGGAAATCAAGAAAAGCAGTCACTTAGACACGACACCACTTGATAGTGACAACCTTGAATCCCTGGATGTCAAGCAATGGAAATTTGGAAATGGTCAGAAGCCTTCATTCAGAAACGTCAAACGTATTAAATGGCAGTATAAAGGATATCGTCAAGACAACCCGAACATATTCTGGTCTTGTCATGGATGAAGGACCCTACAAAAACATAAAAGAAATCACATCGATTTCCAAAGATTGCGAGGAGCCAGTGATGAAGAAGACGCATTATAGATTTGAAGAGGAATCGAGTGAAAAAAAAGAGAAGATGACTCGAATGAACATCATGGACATTGTGATAGATTGAAACAAGAGCAAAATGTTTATGTTAATCAATTCAAAGAAGAAACAAGATCTAGAGGAGATGCACATATTAAATGTACTACACTTAAGCCAAACATACATAGCGATGACAAAGAAAGAGGAGAATCAGATCAAGCATTGCAATATAACAAACAAACAGATCAAGATAAAAAGATGAAATTTACTTGTTCAGCAGGACAATTCCCTGAGATATGTTTTTTTCAATCCTGGAATCAACAAAAACGCTAGATATAACCTTCAATAACACTCACACAGAATGTTATATAATTGACCGGTCTGGATGCTTTCAGAAAGCAAAGGATCTATTAAAGTCATTATGCTAGAAGAGAAATCAGCAATCTGACGGAGACTGAAGCAGAGAAATTGCAAGAATGCATGAAACAGCAGAAGGAAAATATGACTTCCATGAACATATTTTGTGAATACAGCCCAAAGCTTAGGCAAGTCAAACTTGTTGGAGAGCAGTATGATGCTGTTGAGCAGACTGAACATCTGATATTGAAAGCCATTGGAAGACCAAGAAAGCAACAACACCAACACCAAATGGTACCAAGTAGAACAAAATCAGATGTTCTACCACCATCTCGGATCTAAAAGTCTTTAAGACGGATGGTGGAGTTACAGGTGTTTTCGTCTATCAGGGTGACATCTTAAATTTGGATGTAAAATGTAATTGTATGTTGGAAACAGATTAAAAAATCTTCAAAATTCTTGGGGTCTGTCGGCTAAAATTGCTGCGGCTGCTGGTCATAAATTCGATGAAGCCTGCAACAATGTTTTTAAAGACAGAGCCTTAACTGTGACAGAAGCAGCTATGCTTTACTAGTGCTGGGAATCTCCACTATGACAGCATAATTCACGCTGTGATTCCCATGTGGTCTGTTTACAAGAAATCAAAAAGAGACGAAACGGCTAGGCAATTAAAGAGGAGTGAACTTCCAGGTTGACTTTCGTAGGACTATAGAGAACGCTTTGTTAGAAGCAATCAGTGTAGGGGCTAGGTCTGTTGCACTTCCCTGCAATTGGTAAGCTTTCAACACAACTTGTGATGAAAATGTAAATATATTTATAATCATGGGCTAGCTGCACTACATGTACAATATCAATTTTTCAATTTTTGTGCAAACGCGTGATAATCCACAAATTAATTTGTTATATCTGATTTTTATAGTTGGACATAGAATATGAAAAGAATGAACTGTTTTGTTTTTGTAATTGTTAGTAATAGAAAACGTCAAACATTTTAATTTTTTTATAGACACGATTTCAGTAAAGTCGGACTAATTTTTGTTTAATACTTAATTTTAGACAGTTGAGAAGAACTCTCAACCCATTTGCTCAAACAACCGTTGTTTTTGTTCGCCAGCAATTGGTAAGGTGAGTATAGTATATATGATTATATGTATATCATAGAAATCACCACAGTTCTTATGATTTGTGTATAGATTTTTGGAGGTTCTCACCCTTAATATAGTGACCTCCCCACTTGGTAGTTCATAGAAGTAAAATGGTGTCATACGTTAGGAATCGTCAGCTTATGTTCGACCACCATCACCGGGGCTGTTCGCCTTGGACCCTGCTGTTTTGTCTGATTAGTACAACAATTTTTATATTTAAATTGTCCGGCCGCATCAAAATATTTGAAACAACAGAATCAGTTTGACTAAATGAGAAAATGGGAGCCAGAACCCTGACATTAGCGTGTAAAGTTCTAGTATAAGGTTCTGAATATATACTCCTAATAATGCAAGCTATTTTCAAAAATGTTACGAGTAATTGGGGAAGGTGAGTTGTGTATTTTTCGTTCCACTCAGCCTGGTCGATAGTTCTAATTTTCCTAATTGACCATCCGGCTTTTTCGTTGTGACATCGGGATTCTCTGCTTAGTGTGTTCACATCTACATTGGTAAATGCATTTTGTGTCATGACCCATCAAAAATATGTTTTATACAATTGTGAAGGTAAACAATCAATAATTTTTGATATCTCATTGCTATGCTGATAGATGTGAAAGTTGCTTCATACTTGTGGGTATACCATTATGCGTAATAAAGTGGCGATCCGGTATTGTTGTAAATAATTTCAAGGATTTCACCATTCACGTTTTTTAAAAAAACCCAATGTACTGACTATTTTTTTAATAGAATTTACGTGTGAATTAGAAAAATATATTCACTAATAAATAAAATTATTATTAGTGAAATTATTTTCTAAATAAATCCAAATTAAGAAGAAATCTCCATTTTTTCTCTCTCAGATAAATATTAAGACATTATTGAATACTACTGTAACAGGTTCTCTGTATTTTCTTAAATTTTAGTGGATGTAAATTTAAGAACATTAGTTTTTTGAAATTTGTATTGGGATAACTAAAGGTAATCGTTTCGCATTCTTCCCATTTTTTAACATTTATAAATGAAATTTAGATCCTTTCTTCTGAAACTCACGAACTTATGAGTAAATAATTATATGATCCGGCAGATCTATCCAATTTGCAAATGCATTTTTTTACCAGAATCATACCTATTCAGAACAGTTTTAAAGAGAGTTTCCTTGTAATGAAAGTTTGTCTAAATTGGTACAATTTTAGGTGCCCATCCGATAATCGGTTATTTATGCACGCTGCGGTCAACGTGATCTTTAACGAAAAACCCAAGCACGCAATGCCTTTTTTTTTCGTTCACACACACTGTAGAAAACAACTATACTATCTTGCATTCAAGGTCACAGATGGGTCAAAATAGGCTAAACCGAATAATTTAAACAATCATTCTTGTGAACTAACTCAAAGGCCTAGATCACCATGATATTGCGCTTTTAGATATGCTGTGATGATATCAGGACTACCAATATATATTCAAATGAATGACCTTGACCCTTCATTCAAGGTCACAGGGGTCAAATAGGCTTACAATATTTAAATTGACTAATTCTAAGAACCGAAAGGTGCCCATGGTAATCATATTGGACATGCGGTACATAGTTGGGATGGAGCGGCTACAAATCTTGTTCAAAATGAATGAACTTGATCTTCATTCAAGGTCACAGGAGTCAAATAGGTCTAAAATTTTTAAATGACTTCTTGTGAATAAAATAGAAGAGGCTTAGATACCCCCTATACTGAACTTTTGGCATGCAGTAATGAAGGAGGCTTACCAAATTTTGTTACAAACGAATGTACATGTGAACTAGTGCAATTGCAAGGACCACAGGGAGAATCAAATAGAGCTATAACAACTTAAACTGACTTTCTTGTGAATACATAATAGGCTTAGAGACCACTATTGATATTGTAGGCGATTGCTCTCGTATGAAGGGCACACCAAATTTTGTTCAACGATGAAAGACTCTTGACATCCATTCAGGTTCACGGCAGTCAAATATGCGGACAATTTTAAAACAGATTCTTGTGAATAGTTAATAGGCAAGGCCTATGGACCTGGTATTAGAGTGAGACTGTGACCATGCTGTTGATGAAGGGCTGCCTTCATCAAAATGAATCACCTTGAGCATTCATTCAAGGTCATAGGGATCAAAGGCTAACATCTTTAAATGTCTAGAACACTTACTGTGTCGCTTTAGTTCTACTGCATGATGTATTTTTCTAGATTAATAGTCTGTCGTGACCGTTAGGCCCATTGAGCCCCCTCTTGGGGATGTTTTTTTTTTTTTTTTTTTTTTTTTTTTCTAAACTTTTTTGAAGTTTTTATTTCCAATGACTCCCACTTTCGGTTACCTTTAACACCAACACATTTCGGAAATATTGCGAGAGACCGGTAGAGAATTTGCCATTTTTATAGAAAGTCCACAACAGATAACAATCTAAATTATAGACACAGGTTTCTTGAATTATGACTATTATTTTGTTATCGAAATCAACAAATACCGAAGGGATCTCTGAAATGTTATGAAATGTTCCTCTTGTCCCAATGGTCTTTTATGAATGAATAACTGATAAGTATGGATGGTTGATGTTCCGCAGAAGTCTATTCCCTATATTTCCTGATGGAAACGGGAACAGGACAGTATAGTAACAAAGTCCCTTCTTTCCATTGATTGTATAGATTCATTCTATAAATGAACCATGTTTTCTATGTGATTGATCTCTTGTTATTGGTTGTGTGAAATAATAAAATTATGCATTTTAAAATATGGAAAGAACAACTATGTATGCTGTAGGGGTAAGAAGGAGTGCACAGTATTTATTGGGAAATTTCAAAGTAAAACTCAGTTATCCTATCTCCAAAAGGTATGATATGAGTGGCTACTGATACTATCTTAACTACACTAATGACAAACACGCCAATCAGGACTGTACAATAATTCTTATAATTCTGAAACAAAATACTATACAACTAGATACATGTCACCGTCTTTCAGAATACAAGAAATATCGATTATTCTCAAAATTGTTAAACAAGAAAAAGTTCTCAATCCATACCTGAAACACGAGGGGTCAGTCGCAGCAGATTATGCGTCACAAGACGGAAATAATGACCTCTTCATTCAGGACCCGTGTAATCTGATTTTGTTCATTTTGTTCCAGAGTAGCAGCAAGGTATCCTCATCTGAGACAATCATCACATATTTGGTTTGTACCAAAGTCAAGATCTTCTTGGACAAAATCAATAAATGAGCACCAGTCATAAATGGTGTCCGACTTGTCACCCACAATACCGATCGCTATTCCAGCAAAATATTTTCCCCGCAGACATGGGGCAACCTGAAACACTACTCAGTCTCCATCTATGTCCTTTCATGTGTGAACAAATACACTGAATAATCCAAGCTCTGTCCGGCAAAATCGCAGCCCGGGGTCACATGTAGTCTTTACGAGTCATAATCTAGAATGTCATTGGCATCAAATTGACTTGTGAACACACTACAACTCCGTTAACTCAAACTTGTAATCCTTATCTTGAAAGCATATAGTAAGAACTCCATTATTATGTGGATGTAAACGATATTTTTGCTGAAGGAGATTACTGCAAAAGCACGCAGTTGATGGCTATCACTGTTAACGGAGATAAGAAAGAGCAGCGACAACAGACATCTAAGCTGAAGATAACTGATGTTATAATCACAAGTGCAGGAAAGAACCCACATGCTAAAAAAGTATTGCATGTGATAGGACCAGTGTCTGACAAAGACATATTGGCAACGAATGAATTATTCAAAGGATATGCTGATAATATCAGGGCATGCATATATGGAGTACTACGGAGATGGGATCAAATGAATCTGGCTTCCATAGCTTAATACAAAACTTTGCATCAGGTTTGTAGATATTGGTTTATTTATTGGAGGATATGTTTTAAACAAACTTTTGGCTTACATTGAAGGCATTATTGTGTTCAGCTTGATAATGTCAATTGAAAGAAAAACTAAAATGTAATTTGTGAATTTTGTGTTATGTATGGTATGGTTAAACATTGGAAGGGAAAACACGATAATATGAAAAGATTCAAATGGATTACTAATTCATTCGATCGAATGGCCTAGACCTTTATTTTCAGTCATAAATTTTTTTTCACTTCTCCAAAATATATTTCACATATCGCATGCATGTTTAATGCTTAGCATTCCCACGGCTATTTTTTTCCTGATGTAGAAAGATGTGAAACATCAAAATCACATGCAGATTTATTGTGAATAAACAAATAACGGAAGATGAACAGTATTCAAACTACTTAAAGTTATCAATGTCATTGAGGTATTTTTTTGAAAATTATTAGCAAAACATTATTAGTTTTATAGTTGTATACACCTTTTCGGTTTACTTATTCAGGTAGATTTTTAAAACGGAACAAACAGAGGCAATTTGGCAGATTTGTGTAGAGGAGGTGGAGAGATTTGCTGCTCAGCAAACTTCAAAATCAACCATAAAGATTATTAATCTCGTGAGTGGAGCTGATGATGTACATTTTTTAATGAAAACATTTCAAGTCCAAGATACCGAAAAATGGTGACTGCAGTATAATCGTATTACGACGGAAATGTTAGTGTAACAGAATTGGACTGGGTCGATCATTGGTGACCAACCAATCGTTTGCTTGATATTAATAGAACATCCGGCTAGTGTTCGCAGTCCCGTGATGGAGCATGTCCCGTTTTTCTAAATCTTTTTGTATTAGTTTTCGAATAATAAAAAACACACAGATTTGCTATCTGTTTCACGCCATAATAAAATTAATGAATGCCTTATTATATCTATTAGAATACAAGAATATACACTGTAATACCTAAACATTTAACAGTTTTATAACATAACACTACAAATAGCAATTCATGTATATGGTTGGTGGGGTTATTATTGTTCATATCTTAAAAACAAATAAAGTTGTTTATTAAAAAACATAATCGTTTAAATGTTAAAGGGCTTGCTTCATCTGCCTTAATTCACCAGTTGTTCCCTTACCATGAAACTGTTTATCTTAGACCTTGTAGTTACTGTGTCAATAGCCTTAATAATCAATTGTATGAAATGCATGATGAAAGAGTTTTTATTGATTTTGGCTGTACATTATAATATTTATAATTTGTTATAATATCGTTGAATCACATGAATGTTGAAAAAACTTTCTTAAATGTCTTTGTCGTCATACAGACCATGATAAACAATTTAGTAAGTAAGTTTTCTATTTATCAATATTGTAGTTTTTTCTTTCGCAGATTAGATATTTTTAATGTAATATCCCTATTTCTTCATACAAATGTATGAATTGCAGTCTAATTAATTAGATTTAAATATTTCTAAAGTATCAAAATCAATAATCGATTGTTTTTAGAAGTAATGTCAGCACCACATCGCTTTGCTTGAAATGGTCCTTAACAAAACCATTGACGTAGTTTTTGATGTAAAAGTTTTGGATAGTGGTGGTGCTTTTATTTCAAAATATTTTAACTTAATTTGATTACCTTTACATTGGTGCACTCAAATTCCTAATTAATTCAAAATGTTCTGTTTTCTACTTATGCTACTCACATTTTCACTCTATATCTTTGATTTAGCTTACACCGTCCAATTATCAGTATTAATGCGCTCATAACCTTTACATTTCCAACCAAATATAATATGTGGTCAACGTATATATACAAAATAACACACCATGTTAGTTACGCAAAGCAAAACTGATTGAGATATATAGCTATCCTGACTCACTATCCCTCAAGCTTGCGTCAATTATCAACTTATTATGTTATTTACGTGGCATAATAGGGCCATAAACCAGTATTACATTTCCTACGGTTAGAATATAGAAACCCATAAGTGTCTTATGAAATTCTGCTATGAAAACCACCATAAAGGGCATTGTTCAAAACATGTGTTTGACTAGCTTTATAACCATTGACAACTAGCGCATACTTGATGCACTGTAACAACATCTTGTTTTTTATGCTTTTTGTTTATGTGAATTAAACATATCCTCAAGACAATCGCTTCTGTAAAGATCCTTTAGATACAACAAGCTACTTGACTATGCAACCTCTACTAAGTTGTAACAAAGCATTCCGTAAAACAAAATTGTTATTAGATGATACTGCTAAATATAAAAAGATATAAAAGTTCTTTTATCATAACATTATGTTGACTTGTTTTTGACGTATAATGGTAATTTTATAGGTCATCTGACCCGAAAGGTCAGGATGGGACCTCTATTGTCACTCATGCACCGTCCGACGTCATTCAAGACGAACTTCTTCTCAATAACCGAAAAGCCCAGGTGTGCTGATATTTGGCCTGTATGCATGCTAAGATGAAGGGCTACCAAGTTTGTTCAAATGAATGACCTTGACCTTCATTCAATGTCACAGGGGTCAAATAGGCTAAAATCCTTTAAACAACTTCTTGTGAATAACAAAGAGGCCTAGAGACCTGATATTGGGCCCCCTGACATGCTGGGATGAAGGGCTATTAAGTTTGTTCAAATAAATGACCTTGATCTTCATTCAAGGTCACAGGGTCAAAATGCTGAAATCTTTAAACGACTTCTTCTCAATAACCAGAAGGCCCAGGGTACTTTATTCTTGGGCATGTGGCATGCTGGGATGAAGGGCTACCAAGTTTGTTCAAAGGAATGACCTTGACTTTCATTCAAGGTCACAGGGATCAAATAGGCTAAAATCCTTTGAACGACTTTTTTTAAGAACCGAAAGGCTCAGGGTCTTATATTAGGCCTGCAAACATGCTGGATGTGAAGGGCTACCAAGTTTGTTCAAATGAATGACCTTGACTTTCATTCAAAGTCACACGGGTCAAATAGGCTAAAAATTTTTTTTAAACAATTTTTTCTCAAGAACCCAGAAGGCTGAATGACCTTGACCTGCATTCAAGGTCACAGGGGCTCAAATAGGCTAACATATTTACACGATTTCTTGTGAATAACTAAAAAGGCCTAGAGACCTGATATTGGGCCCCTGACATGCTGGGGATGAATGACTACCAAGTTTGTTCAAATGAATGACCTTGACCTTCATTCAAGGTCACAGGGGTCAAAAAAGCTAAAAAAAAAAAAATTAAACAACTTCTTCTCAATAACCAGACGTGCCCAGGGTACTGATATTGGGCCATGTAGCATGCTGGGATGAAGGGCTACACAGTTCATTCAAGGGTCACAGGGGTCAAACAGGCTAAAAATCTTTAAAATTGCCATTACTCGAGAACCATACAAGGCCACTTGTTACACCAGTAATCTGGCCTGCGAGTATTCTGGTGATAATAGGCTACCAAGTTTGATTCAACATGAATGACCTTTGTACCTTCAAACAAGGTCACACAGGCGGTCATAATAGGCTAAAATCTTGATATCAATTTTTTCTTTTCAAGAAACCCGAATAGTCTAAGCGAAACTTATTATTGGTCACTGCAGCATGACTGGGATGAAGGGCTATTCAAGTTGTTCAAATTATATTGACTTAGGACCTTTCATTCAATGGTCACATGGTCCAATTAGGCGTAAATCATGAAACTAACATTTTTTTTATGATATATAACTAAAGAGCACCAAGAGACCTGATAATGGGCCTGTCGACACATGCTAGTGAATTGAAGTGGCATACCATATTTGTTTTAAAATAAATGGACCTAGATCTTCATTCAAGATCACAGGGGGCAAAATGGCTAAAATATTTTAAATGACTATGTTGTATTGTGCCAATAGTCAGATGACCGTTAATTGCCCATGGGCCTCTTGTTTTTGTTGTTTTATTTGTTCGGGATATCAAAATACCCCTCCTCCTCCTACAAAGACCATGTTTTGAGCATTAGAGAATAGCTGAAATTCAGAGCATATCTATTAATTGCGTGTGTTTGTTAATTGAACATATACACAATGTCTTGGTTTATCATTTTTATTTCAAACTTTGTACTGTTTGTTGGTTTCTTTTGATACCAAGTGATGATTTATTCTATAATGGCTTACTATTTCGAGTATGTCTGTTATGTCATTTATGTTTAGCCATAAATTATTTAAGCAGTGATACAATACAATATATTTGAATGGAAAATCGAAATGATACGCAATTAGATAGTCTTGCGGTTTCGATTTGAAAAAAATTTGTATTAGTATATGTGTTACAAGGATTTAATCAATTATAATTTTGGTTAAATGCACTATAGGTTATTTAATTACGAAGTCTTTATTGTTTAAATTCGAATATAACGTTTGGTAATCGGACAGTACAACCTTACACTAAATTTGAGTGTAACCGTTGGCGCAACGAATTTATTACTGCCTCTTAGATTCTACCTTTTAAACCCTTATCTTCAACTCACATTGCTTTTTTTTCTTGGGTAACACAATATAATCACAAATGAATCCAAAATATGCTTTGGAAAAAGAGATGTGACACTATCTCTATCAAAATTTAAAAGAATGCTTTTCTTTGAAAGACTGTCTTCTCATCAAACAAAACTATGCAATACTTCCATGTATTGTTTAGTGGAATCAATTGAAAGGAAATCACTCAATCCATTTATTTAAATCCGTTGTACAAATTGTGCATCGAAATCCCTCTGTACCGATTTCAAAAAAAATGTTATAGACGAGTTTTACCGTAATCAATCTAACATTTCAATTATATTTAACACGTCTTACAATAATGAAACATTTTGTAACAGTGGTTTCTACAGTTATAAAATCAACCAACTTGCACTTAATTAAGTTGATATTTTAACATACAATGGGTGTCAGAAAAACATGTCGAACATCTAGATATAATATCTTTATAAAAAATCAAAATCAAAAATTATGAAAACCAAATGTTAAAATCATTTGTCAGATAACAATAACTTGCAGCTTGGATTTTATGGTAATATGTTATGGCGTCATTAATGCCATCATCAAAACATTGATATCTTGGTTTTTGTTAACACAATAGATGTATTTTTTGTGGTAAACATTACTGTTCGAAGGATGTATCTTATACAGATAACCAGAGAGTGTTTTTATATAGATTGCAGTCGAACCCACTTGATTTGAAATCGGATATATTGAAATGTCGGTTAATTTGAAATAAAAAAATAATCTTTCTTCATCTTTGTATTGTTTCATTGTTTAATTTGAAATATCGCTTAATGTAAAATGTTAATATTACACCCATGGGCATTACTGATACCGTAACGATCCTTCTGTTTGATCAACATGTGAAATTCTGATTTAACGACGAAACCAATTGATTATAGTTGTTTCGATGCGTTCTATACACGGAAGAGAAAGTTTTGTTCACAGTTGCCTTTACACCACAAAATGTGAGTTTATAACATAAACGTGTTATTTCCACTCTCCAGGCCATTGGATAAATGTTCTGAGTGTTGGATAAATATATTGATACCCTTCTAGTCTTAAATCGTTTTTCTTCCGTCGTCCGTTCTTCCGTCCGTACATTAACATTTCTTTAGTACTATTTCTCGAAAGTACTGAAGGGGATCTCTCTCAAATTGCACATGTAGGTTCGATTCCCTAAGGGCCCATATTTGTGCATAGTGCATTTTGAGACCGATCGGTCAACAAAATTGCTGACAGGCCGCCATCTTGGATTTTGATAGTTGAAGTTTGTTACCGCTATTTCTCAGGAAGTGCTTAAGGGATCTGTCCCAAATTTTATGTGCAGGTTCCCCTAGGGGCCTAGTTGTGCATTATTGCATTTTGGGACTGATCGGTGAAAAAGAGCTAGGGCTGCCAGGCAAGCCATCTTGGATTTTGATAGTTGAAGTTTTGTTACCGCTATTTCTCAGGAAGTACTTAAGGGATCTGTCCCAAATTTCATGTGCAGGTTCCCCTAGGCCTTAGTTGTGCAAAATGTGGTATAATATATACAAATGATAAGAATTTTAGACATTTGAAGTTTGTTACCGCTATTTCACAGAAGGTAACTGAAAGGATCATTCTCAAATTTCATGTGCAGGTTTCCCTTGGGATCTAATTTATGTATACTTTCATTTTCGGACCATCACCGATCGTGAACAGGATGGCCGATAGGCCGCCATTTTGGATTTTGATACTTGAAGATTGTTACAGCTATTTCTCAGGAAGAACTGAAGCAACGTTAAACTGTCTTAAATTGTAGATGAAGGTTCCCCTAGGGCCCTAGTTGTGCATATTACATTTTGGGACTAGTCGTTCAACAAGATGGCCGGCAGGCCACCATCTTGTATTTTGATAAATGAAGTTTGTTACTGTTATATATCTCAGAAAATACTGAAAGGATCTTTCTCATATTTCACATGTAGTAATATGTAGTAAAAGTTTGAAGAACCAGAGAAAAGATCCCTCTTTCCACTGTCAGACGTAGAGCATTCTTTGGTGGGCGCTTAGATTCCTCATGATGTCCTTAGGAATTTATCTTTACTTCATGCTGTTCAAATATGTACAGTTTCGACAAAAATGCAAATTAAAAAATATATATAAATAGAAAAAGTAAATGTGTTTGTCTGAAAATAACATATGCCCCTGTACGTACCCGGGTGATCACCACGTAAATCTCAGCGACACCACGGAGAAATTTAGAACATGTTTAGATTTATTTCAATGTTCATCCTGTGCATCAATGTTCATCAATCATGTTATACATGTAAAAGTGGTTCTTCTTTTCAAAGTAAAAAATACACTATTTCAGTAGAACTATTTACTCCAATCTGACGACTTTAAACCCGCATTTGTACGCAAGAACTACAAAAGAGCGTAGTATTACTAATCAGAGAATACCCCTCAGTTGCCTCTTAATCGAGCGCGTTTCTTACATGTACATGTGTAGAATGCATTGTATGGTATCGTGCAAAACTGATTGTTCGCTTATACTTGCTTATTTTAAGTAATTAACTTTCCATGGTTAACTCCCTGACTGTTTTCATATGTCCAATCTCTGATTGTAGTGTTTTAAAGGATTTGAAGAGTTTAAGTAGGATTTTAATTAATATTTATATAGACTCATTTATAAAAACTATGAAAATAAGATGATAATGCATTAGCGTCGTCTGTTAACATCTACCAGTTGACAAATATGCCTGGGGTCAAAGGTTATACAAAGCCACCCTCATGTGTGATTTTTTCCCACGTGTGGACTGTGACACCAACAGAGTGTAAATAACGAAAACACCTGGTATTCCACAATCATTACTACAATCCTGATTAACTACGGCATTTTGAATATAAGAAATATCGTTAGAAAGGTTATCAACTCTATCATTTGGCAAAATTTGTTATTTTATGCGATTCAAATATTACGAAAACATAATGGGACTTAAATATTTGTGTCCGAATCCTATTCAAACAATTACTATGTTTTATGTTATGGAGATATAACACTGTACTCAAAATACCCGGTTAATAATGAGAATACACTACTATGTGACACATAACACAAAAATATTTCAAATTAATCCTTATAATTCAATTTACTGAAGATAATCTATGTAAAATTCCAAAATCATTTTGGGAATCTTTTTTTCTATGTCTAATTGTCTCAGCCAATCAAAAGAGACGTGACAAAAAAGGCGACACCATATTTTCCTTTATGGGCTGATGAAGTAATTTAAAAATGGTTAATTCAATGAAAATGCTTGTTACAAGCAAAATTGAATTATTACATTTTAATGCATTGTGTGTTGATGCTAATGTTTATAGATGAATGAAATAAGGTCTATATCAATCAAAATAAAGTTGAAATATTTTGAAATATTGATCTACAAAATATTGCATTTTCAATAAAGTTTAGGCAAAAACAAAATCAAACGAGTGAATTAAAAAAATGTATAAGATACGGCAAATATATGTCTTGAACCAAAATCAACATTGCACATAATTGTAAGAAACTAACCATGTATGTATTGTTATGTATGACACTAAATACATGTAGTTATGAGATAAGGGAGATAACTCCTATAGTTTTTAGCTCACCTGGCCCGAAGGGCCGGTGAGCTTATGTCATGGCGCGGCGTCCGTCGTCCGTCGTCCGTCGGCGTCCGTCGGCGTCCGTCTGTCCGTCAACATTTCCTTTAAATCGCTACTAGTCCTAGAGTTCTGCATGGAATGTAACCAAATTTGGCCACAAACATCCTTGGGGGAAGGGGAACAGAACTTGTATAAATTTTGGCTCTGACCCCCCGGGGGCAGGAGGGGTGGGGCCCAATAGGGGAAATAGAGGTAAATCCTTTAAATCACTACTAGTCTGCATGGAATGTAACCAAATTTGGCCACAAACATCCTTGGGGGAATAAGAACAGAGTTTGTATAAATTTTGGCTCTGACCCCCCAGGGGCAGGAGGGGTGGGGCCCAATAGGGGAAATAGAGGTAAATCCTTTAAATCACTACTTGTCCTAGAGTTCTTCATGGAATGTAACCAAATTTGGCCACAAACATCCTTGGGGGAAGGGGAACAGAACTTGGATAAATTTTGGCTCTGACCCCCCGGGGGCAGGAGAGGCGGGGCCCAATAGGGGAAATAGAGGTAAATCCTATAAATCGCTATTAGTCATAGAGTTCTGCATGGATTGTAACCAAATTTGGCCACAAACATCCTTGGGAAAAGGGGAACAGAACTTGTGTAAATTTTGGCTCTGACCCCCCCAGGGGCAGGAGGGGCGGGGCCCAATAGGGGAATTAGAGGTATATATTCTCATTCCTTCAGAAAAGAAACAATGAACCTGTATTCAGAACATTACTTGGCATTACAAACCAGGTGAGCGATACAGGCCCTCTGGGCCTCTTGTTTTTAATATATTCATATTATGAATCAAATCATTAATTTAGGTTATAGAACTTTCTAGAATATAATCATGTATAAACAAATATGTTTGTAAACATGTTGATTTTAAGTAGAGATCTAGAATGATCTATTTCCAGAAAGTTATGTGTGTTTACTTGTTTACTGTTTTTAGTTAGATATTTCTAGAAGTAGAAGGTTCTCCAATATTCTTGAATTACGGTTTAGATATATATTCTCCAGCTGTCCAAGGCTAATCAGAACTGTAATGAGACCTGTAATAAGACATATCAAGAATTGTACAGCGCCATATAAGATTCTATTGGGAGAGCTATTGTGACTTTATCTGTGGATTATTACAACACTTTGTGTGGATTTATTCATATTGCCTGGAACTTTACAAATCATCGGTGGACATTCAATTTCCTTGTGGATTTGTGATTATTGTTAATTTGAAACCTGGAAGGATCAAGGATTATACCAGGACATTCGCATACAGATAAGTAACACTTTAAATCATCGTATTAGTCTTGTACCACCACCAATTACTTTAGATATTGTAAACCATCTCTGTATAATATTGTATATCTACTTAAATTGTGTTTTTGAATTTAGCTGCTGGTTTCTCCTTTCTGTTATTCTGTTAATGTAACAGAATTGGGGGCTCGTGTCCGAGATCGATATTTAATTTGTGAAATCTAACTTTGAAAAATTAATTTAGAAATTTTCAAAATTTGTGTACAAACTTTGAGTTTACATTTGAAACCAACAGCTAGATAAATATGACTACTATGCAGGTAGAACAGTTTGTTAAAGCGCCATCCCTGGAAGTTCTTTTGCAAGTTAGTAAGAAGGATTTACTGTTATTGGGTAAACATTTAGGCCTTACTATCAAAACTAATTTGAGGAAAGCTGAAATTAGGAATGTAATTATAAGATATTTTGTTGACAATGGCAAATTTGACTCTAGTGCATTAGATAGTATAGAGGAAACAGTCACTTCAGAAATCCAAATTAGACAAATGGAACTTGAACATGAAATGAAAATGAAACAAATAGAGAAAGAAATGAGAGAAAGAGAAATAGAAAAGGAGTTAAGAGAAAAAGAAATTGAGAAAGAATTAAAAGAAAAAGAGAGAGATCAGATGTTAGAGCTAGAGAAGCAAAAAATTCAAGCTGAAACAGAACTTAGAATTAAAGAATTAGAACTAGCTTCTCAAGACAGTTCAAGTAATCCAACTTTTAGGGGTTTACAAGGAAACAGAGGTTTTGATGTCAGTAGAAACATTAGGTTAGTTCCTCCTTTTCAAGAGAAAGAAGTTGACAAGTATTTTCTGCATTTTGAGAAAATAGCTGACAGTATGAAATGGCCTGAAGATAAGCTTACAATGCTTCTTCAGAGTGTCTTGATTGGTAAAGCTAGAGACATTTATTCTTCTTTATCTGTAGATGAGATTTCAAATTACCAAGTAGTCAAGAAAGCTATTTTGAAAGCTTATGAGTTAGTTCCTGAGGCTTACCGCCAGAAATTTCGAAACTCGAGAAAGAGAGATGAACAAACTCATGTAGAATTTGCCAGAGAAAAGGAACAATTATTTAATAGGTGGTGTGATTCTAAAGAAATTGATGAGGATTTCGGTAAATTGAGGCAATTATTGTTGATAGAGGAGTTTAAACGTTGTGTCCACACAAACATAAAAACTCATTTAGATGAGAGAAAAGTTGAAACACTTAGTGAAGCAGCTACAATGGCTGATGATTACGCTCTCACCCACAAAGGCTCATTTGTTAAAAACAGTTCTCAAGACAAAAACAGTACCACAGGTACTAGTAAATTTGGTCAGCCTAGGAACCCAACCTTTAGTGGCCCTTCCAACGACAAACCTAAATTAGGTGATAAAACTAAGTCTGATTCTAAAACAGATCATAGGGCAGGTGTGGGGTCTCCTTCTGATCCTGTTTGTAATTACTGCAAGAAAGTAGGGCATGTTATGTCTGAATGTTATTCTCTCCAGCGTAAGGAGCAAAGGCGTAAACAGTCAGTTCCTTCTGTGTTAGCTATGTCAAAGCCTAGTCAGAAACTTAGTGATATTGTGGAAGATTCTAAAGTGTCTGTTGAGATTAAGAGCTCAGAGTCTGATAGTGTCTTGGAGAAGTACTCTCCCTTCATTTCTGAAGGTTTTGTTTCACTTACTAGTGATATTACCAACTTGAAACCTGTGAAGATTTTGCGAGATACTGGGGCTTCTCATTCTTTGATATTAGATGGCGTAGTGCCTTTGTCTGAGGAGACCTCATCTGGTAGTAGTGTTTTGCTTCAAGGTGTAGAGTTAGGTTTTGTTAATGTGCCTCTCCATTGTGTTTATTTAAAGTCAGACTTGGTTACTGGGCCTGTCACCATTGGTGTTAGACCGGAACTTCCCATAGAGGGCGTGTCGCTCATTTTAGGCAATGACTTGGCTGGAGAGAAAGTTAGGGTAGATCCCTTAGTGTCCAGTATTCCAGATAAAACAGGTGATGCTGAGACTATTCAACAGGAATTTCCTGGTATTTTCCCTTCTTGTGCTGTAACTCGTTCAATGAGTAAGAAGGTTTCTGATGTTGCAGTAGTTGAGGATCATTATAGTCCAGGGTTAGGTGACACTTTCTTGGCTCATGATATAAAGGATATCGGGAGCAAGTGTGATCATTTGAGCTATCCTGTAGACTTTGATAGTGATAGAGTTGTTCCTAACAAGGGTACTTCTTTGTCTGACATGATGAGTAAATCATCTTTGTCTAGAGAGGAGCTTATAGTAGAACAGGAGAAAGATCCTGAAATCTCCTTATTGTGTAATCGGGCTTTGAGTGAGGAAGAGGCTGAGAAAGTCCCGGTTTGTTACTTCCGTAAGTCAGGTGTGTTAATGCGCAAGTGGCGTCCCCCTGATGTGTCTCCCGAGGAAGACTGGAAGGTTGTCAATCAAATAGTTGTCCCACCGAGGTATAGGCAAGATATTCTAAGTTTGTCTCATGACGTACCTATGGCAGGGCATCTAGGTGTGACCAAGACTTATAACAGGATCTTAGATCACTTCTTTTGGCCCAAGTTGAAACGGGATGTGGCTGATTTTTGTAGGTCTTGTCATACTTGTCAGGTGGTAGGGAAACTTAACCAGAAAATCCCTGTTGCACCTTTGCACCCCATTCCAGCATTTGAGGAACCATTTAGTAGAGTCATTATAGACTGTGTAGGTCCTCTACCCAAAACTAAGTCTGGGAATGAGTATCTTTTAACTATTATGTGTGCTTCCACACGCTTTCCTGAAGCCATTCCACTCAGGAATATTAAAGCCCCTAACATAGTCAAGGCTTTGGTTAAATTCTTTACATTGGTTGGTCTTCCAAAAGCTGTCCAATCGGACCAAGGTTCGAATTTCATGTCTGGTATTTTTCAACAAGTCATGTACCAGCTCCAGATCAAGCAGTATAAGTCTAGTGCTTATCATCCAGAGTCTCAGGGTGCTTTAGAACGTTTTCATCAGACATTGAAGAATATGATGAGATCTTATTGTTTTGAAAACAAAAGAGATTGGGACGAAGGTATACACATGTTGTTGTTTGGCGTTAGAGAATCTGTACAAGAATCTCTTGGCTTTAGTCCCTTTGAACTTGTGTTTGGACATACTGTACGTGGTCCTTTGAAAATTTTGAAAGACAAAATTTTGGACGAAGATTCTAAAGTGAATCTCTTAGAGTATGTGTCTAACTTAAAGCAAAGGTTGACAAGGGCATGTGAACTGGCAAAAGAAAATTTGGCCGTTACTCAAACCAAAATGAAAACATGGTATGATAAAGATGCCCGTGCAAGAAGTTTTGATCCAGGTGACAAAATTTTGGCTCTATTACCAATACCGGGTCAGCCTTTGCAAGCTAGATATTTTGGACCTTATATTGTTGAGAAAAAGGTTGATGATGTTAACTACATTGTACAAACTCCAGGGAGGCGCAAGAAAACTCAATTATGTCATGTTAATATGCTTAAGGAATATGTAGATAGAGAAGAGAGCAAGACCTCTCAACCTATTGCTACTTTGGCCTCTGTACCATCACAAAGTGAAAGTACAGCCATCACAAAGTGAAAGTACAGCTGATATTTGTAAATTAGACTTAGATGGTGGTGTACAAGATGTAGGTTTAGACTGTGGTGTTAAGTTAAGGAATTCAGATGTGCTCGCGAACTTGGACAAGAAACTATGTCATCTATCGGAAAAGGAACGCAATGAACTTAAAGATTTGATACTTGAGTATAAACATTTGTTTCCGGATACACCAGGCAAAACAGATGCTATTTATCATGACGTGGATGTAGGCGATGCGCCACCTGTCAAGCAACATCCTTACCGTGTCAATCCTTTGAAAGAAGAACACTTAAAGAAAGAAATTCAATACATGTTGGACAATGATATTATTGAACCAAGCAAAAGTGAATGGAGCTCTCCATGTGTTCTGGTGCCAAAGCCAGATAAGACATACCGGTTCTGTACTGACTTCAGAAAAGTAAACTCTGTCAGTAAAACAGACTCTTATCCAATTCCAAGGATTGACTCGTGTATTGACAAAGTTGGCAAAGCCAAGTACGTAAGCAAGTTTGACCTGTTGAAAGGATATTGGCAGGTGCCATTAACAGAAAGAGCTAAAGAAGTGTCGGCATTTGTAACCTCGCAAGGTTTGTACCAGTACAAAGTTATGCCGTTTGGTATGAATAATGCCCCGGCAACATTTCAACTTCTTCTTAACAGCATGATATCAGACCTGGAAGGCTGTGATGGATACATTGATGACGTCATCAACTACCACGACACGTGGGAAGACCATCTACGCGGGATTCGTGAATTCTTCGAAAGACTCACTACCATGAAATTGACTGTAAACTTATTGAAATGTGAATTTTGTCATGCAACTGTTGAATTTTTAGGCCATGTTGTAGGACAGGGGCAGGTTAAACCTGTTCAGGCCAAAGTAGAATCAATTATAGATTTTCCAACTCCTGGAGGCAAGAGAGAGCTGATGAGATTTCTTGGTATGGCTGGATACTACAGAAAATTTTGTCAAAATTTCTCTGTTATAGCAGCTCCACTTACTGCTTTGTTAAAGAAAAATGTCAAATTTGTCTGGTCAGACGAATGTAAGTCTGCCTTTGAGAAATTGAAAGCCATACTATCAAACTCACCAGTTCTGACTGCTCCAGATTTTAATAAACAGTTTAAACTGTTTGTTGACGCCAGCGATGTAGGTGTTGGTGCTGTTTTGATGCAAGAAGGTACTGAACAAATTGACCATCCAATTTGTTATTTCTCGAAAAAGTTTGACAAACACCAGAGAAATTATTCCACCATTGAGAAAGAATGTTTAGCGTTGATTTTGGCCTTGAACCAATTTGATGTGTATCTCTGCACTACAGTTGTGCCTGTGTTGGTCTTCACCGACCACAACCCTTTGACATTCATTGGGAAAATGAAAAACAAAAACCAAAGAATTCTCAGGTGGAGTTTGACTTTGCAAGAATACAATCTTGACATCAAACATATCAAAGGGAAAGACAATATTCTAGCTGATGCTTTATCAAGGATTTAAATATGACTTAATATTTGAAGAAAGTTTCCTTTTCAAGAAAACTTTCTTTTCTTTAAGGAGGGGTGTGTTATGTATGACACTAAATACATGTAGTTATGAGATAAGGGAGATAACTCCTATAGTTTTTTTTATCAATACATCCTATGAAGGTCATATCATTGATTTAGGTTATAGAACTTTCTAGAATATAATCATGTATAAACAAATATGTTTGTAAACATGTTGATTTTAAGTAGAGATCTAGAATGATCTATTTCCAGAAAGTTATGTGTGTTTACTTGTTTACTGTTTTTAGTTAGATATTTCTAGAAGTAGAAGGTTCTCCAATATTCTTGAATTACGGTTTAGATATATATTCTCCAGCTGTCCAAGGCTAATCAGAACTGTAATGAGACCTGTAATAAGACATATCAAGAATTGTACAGCGCCATATAAGATTCTATTGGGAGAGCTATTGTGACTTTATCTGTGGATTATTACAACACTTTGTGTGGATTTATTCATATTGCCTGGAACTTTACAAATCATCGGTGGACATTCAATTTCCTTGTGGATTTGTGATTATTGTTAATTTGAAACCTGGAAGGATCAAGGATTATACCAGGACATTCGCATACAGATAAGTAACACTTTAAATCATCGTATTAGTCTTGTACCACCACCAATTACTTTAGATATTGTAAACCATCTACTGTATAATATTGTATATATACTTAAATTGTGTTTTGAATTTAGCTGCTGGTTTCTCCTTTCTCGTTATTCTGTTAATGTAACAGTATTCTCTTTAAAATTGTATAATTTCATTTAGTCAACTAACAGTGACATATCGTTTCTCATATCGTATTCGACACTATGCGCTGCCGTAGGGGTCTGAAACTCGCTAGGCCTGATGGCCTAATAGAAACAGGCGTTCAACGGGAGTTAAACGCCACATGTCCAGTTAAGATAGGGTTTTACCCAAAAATATTTGCAACAGAATATTTTCTGTGTTTTTCATACAGATC